>NC_044400.1:14408166-14715469 GCF_006542625.1 Nomascus leucogenys
GGTTCTAGGAATGTAGCTCTATAGCTGAAGAGTTGCTAGAATTATTCCATTTTAATTTATTGCATTGCTACAGAAAATATGTGCTGGGTAAATAACAAATGTGTTATTAATATTAAAGACCAAAATTCTCTCACTGAATTATAATGGGTAATTTCTTGGATATGGATGGTTAAATTTCTATGCGGCAATAAATAAAAGCAATCAAAAGCACCTCTTTGTCATTCCTCAGGGTAGATACTGAAGAAGCATCAATCACATTAGATATGGAAACTTGAATGTATTATTATGTGCTAAGTTGTTTTCCTGTAATTACATATATCATTTTTTCTTTCTTTTTTTTTTTTTAATCTTGTTATTATAATTACTTAGTCTCTTGTTAAATAAATATATAATTTCTGGGTAAGATTGGTCCTTTATTGTTCTTGCTTAAAATATTTTCAAATATTTCAACCACTTTTACTTTTATATGCAATCTTAATCTTTCTTCTTGGCTTTAGTAAAACTGCTTCTGGCTATTTCTACATTAAAATACTGCTATTATGTCAACTTTAATGGCCTAAACAGAAACTGCTTAATTTTCACCCTGGGCCAACACCATTTTCACATATCTAAGTACTATTCTTTCTTTAGAGTTCAGTTCAGATCTCTCTCTCTTTAACCCTAAACGTCCCCAAATCTGTGTTTCCACAGTCCCATGAATTTTTGAGACTCAGCAGACAGTACCACAGATTTGGCTATTTATATATATGTCCTATTTTCCAAACGGAGTCTGAGTCTGTTTTGAGACTGGGATCTGCAGCACACACTTCAGACAAGCTCAGACCAATTCACTCTCCTACTCAAAACACGGCAGGGCCCCCTAACAGGCCACGAGTATGGAAACCACTGGTGTCATGAGTGGTTTCCGTACTCATAGCCTGTTAGGGGGCCCTGCCGTGTTTTGAGTAGGAGAGTGATTCACATGCCCGTGGTTTCCATACTCATGGCCAGTTAGGTCCCTAAATAACCCAAACCTTGCCTATTTATCTGAAATTATCTTCAATACTCTCCCTGTACCTTATCCACTCCAGCCACACCACCCTTCCTACTGTCCCTCCATGACAAGAGAACGTCTGTCTCCAAGTCTGTTCCCCCCATTGATAATATTCTTTCTTCAGGCCTCCCCAGCATCCCCCTCACATCATTCTTGGCCATGTCTGACATCGTCATCTCAGAGAAGTCTTCTCTGATCATTCTGTCCTCCAAACCATCATAACCTATCATTATCTGCAACCATTTCTTTGTATTTTTACTTCATTGCAATCTATTTCCTTCACTTGAATATATACTTCATTAAAGCAGAGTTTTTGACTGTCACGTTCTCAGCTGTATCCTAGCAAGTAGCACACAGAATCTATTAAATAAATGTTTATTCCATGAAAAATTACCTCTTAGTAAGTTAGGCACCTGGTATAAAGTCTTAAGCACAGACTGTGAGGATTGATAACTACAGAATAAGAAAATGTGGTAAAAAGATACTCTGAAGCCATATTATATTATATGGAGCCTATGTAGTCATTGCACTTAAATAAATAGGTATAGGTGTTCGAATTCCATTTCCATGTAATCCAATTTATTCATTACCTGAAATTAAATATCACTGACAGTTAATATAAATGGTAATTAAGGCAGGTCACTAGGAGGTATGAATACCTTTGCTTTTTTTTTCATATGTGTTCCAGCATATACCTCCTCTATACTTCCACAAATAATGAACTTTCAGCCAAGTGTGTCAATGTGAATGGATAGAAATGGTATAGACTTACACAAATAATGAATGCTCATCTAGGGAAATGTGAATCCAAAACATTAACCAGGAGTAAAAATGAACAGGTTATCAAGTTTTACATATTAAAACATTTCCACAGCATTATCTGTATTCGCAACTTTTTGTAGTACCATAAGACCATCAAGTTAAATAAAATGTTAAAGAATACTTGAAATTTGCCTTAGAGAAAAATGGAGAAAAATAGGGATTTTTATGCATAATTAAGGCAGATGACAACAGACAAAATCAAGTTTCAATTATAGGAGGATATATAAATTGAATATGTCTATATTTTTCTTGTGAAATTTTATAATTAAACAAGAGCATGATGTGTATAGTCATTCTAACTAGTTTAATATGGAATCGCCTGAAAGAATATGTTATTATATAGCTTTTATATGAGAGATATCTAATGTGATTATAAGAAATATGCTTTTCAGCTTCTTTTTTGAGAAACTCAGAGATGTTAAGGATACATTTATTACTCATAGATTTATGTGTCTGTTTTGACATATCTTAGAATTTGGGGTAAAAAAGAAAACTTATATGGATAGTATATATTTTAGTATCAAGTACATAAAACTTTCCTGTAGGTTAAGCATTATTTTGTGTTTAGTTCATGGAAGTAAAAATGAATTGAGTATTATATACAATTTATAATTTAAAATATATAGAAAAGTTGAATGATACAAAGAAAAACTTAAGTGCACTTTCTCTTTCCTCAGAGAACCTGTATTTTGCTGTCTCCTCGGAGAAAAAAATGGAAAAAATATATATATATTCACTGTCCTGGAACTTTATCAATGATACTTTTCTGAGTGCAACTTACAGTTGGTCATAAAACACTACCCTGTATTCACAATGACATAAAAGGGACAGCTATCCACTATTAAATAGCCACCAACAACTTGAAAAATAGAAGTACTACTGTTAGAACCCTTATTCTCATTAATCCTCTTTACCCCTTCATAAATAGGTAAGAAGGCAAAATAAAAGAGATAACTATTTCTATTTTATGGTAGTAAAACTAAAAGAATAAACCTAGATCAAAGGCAAAAGGGGAAATGGAAAGATTAGGGAAAAAATAGTGTTTAAAACACTACAGAAGATCAAAGTTGGAAGAAAACAAGCTCTTTTCCCATCAGTTAAAGGAAGTCTCTGTGTGTGTGTGTGTGCGTGCGTGCGTGTGTGTGTGTGTGCATGCACACACACATACACGTGCATGGGCAGTTATTTAATATATACTTTTTTAAAGTATATTGGAATAAACCACCAATATTACAGAGAGAAAGCCCCTAAGATTGTAGTTGCCAAATTAAGTGTTTAGTCAAAGTTTTTATTGTGCTTCCATGTAATAAGAGAGGGTAACAATCAAGCAGCCAAGCAAACAATATTTTGAGAGGCAAATTGCTGGTTCTGAGAGTCCTTTTAATCATGTGCAACTTGCTGAAATCTCAATAACCCAGAAAGCCCAGTCAGTGACAGCCCAGGCTAAGGGCTCACATGCTATGACTACATTAAAACAAATATAATAATCTATTTAGGGAATAATTGTTTCCTTCTTCTGAAGAGCTATTTATATAACATTTACAATGCAATGTTTTGCATATCATTGGACTAGGTCACTAAACAAAGCCTATGTAAGAATGGAAGATCTAAAACAAACAAGGCAAAACAACAAAACAATAATAACAACAACAAATACTCCAACTATTTTGCTACCTTCTTGCTAAATGTCAGAATAGTTGAATTTTTTTTAATAAGTAAGGTATTGAGTTGAAGGAGGAGTAATGGAGTTATTAATTTTAGGTGAGTCTGAAACCTAATAAAATAATATGATAAATAAGTTGTCTCTCATGTAATTATAGAGAGGAGAGATTTAACCAGAGTAGAAATAACAGGATTTATTCTGTATTCGACTTATTTCCTATGGGAGACAATCCTGGAAAGGCACGTTATGGAGAACTGGAACAGTTCTGATATGAGAGGAATGAGTCAGAAATGATTTAATCTGAAAAAATTAATTTAGCAATAGGGAATTATTTATACTCAAATGCAGTTTGGTGATTTAAATTAAAACAAATATATTTTGGCTTCTCTAATATTTCTAAGCTACATCGTTAAGAAAATATATTATTTCATTACGCATAGGTATATCATTATTTATATATAAATATTACCTATTATATATCATATAAGGAATATTACATAGATATATAGATACAGATAGAATGTATATAGATACAGATACATAAATGTATGGTATGTGTGTATATATGTATGGTATGTGTATATATCTATGCATATATGTATACATATATATGCATATATCCACACATTATTTGCTCATATAAAATATATATATTTGTCCTAATAACTGTGACTTTTACCTATATGGTCACTCACTGGCTAGTTTACAGGTTTGTTTTATATTATTACAGAATTTCTAAATTATTCATTATTAAAAACTTAAAAGTGGGATCAAAAAACCCTGCAGATTACGACAGAGAAAGAATTAGAAAGAGAAACAAAGATGCAAAGAGACAGCCAACTATATTCTGTATCTTGAAACAAACTCCGAGGGACGTGAATAACATGTTTTATCTCTATTCCATAACCAAGTAGTTTAATGATTTATAGCAAATCATTTAATTTCTTGCACTCTCTAATAAGGAAATCTTATCTCAAAGATGTTAATTTTTCCCTAAGGGCTATGATCCAATCAAATTAAATCTAAATTAAATGTGTTTTGTAGGAATTTAATGAGTCACAAAACACAGAGAAACAGAATAATCTAGAATAATTCTTTTTTTCCTCAATCTAAAGTTTTGCCTTTTCCATAATTAGATTTTTTTCCAGTTTCTTCAATGATTAGTAATACCAAAGATCAAAGAATTTCTGCTTTAGAAATCAAGTCAGTAATAGCTTTATGTATTTAGAAAAACATCCTTTATTGGCATTTGATATACAGAAGAACTACCATAATACATTTGATCAAGATGGTTCTACTGAATTCCCAAGATTCAGATTCAGAATAGTCCTCAAGTAATTGCAAGGCATGTTCTTTCATTCCACAAACATTTATTGAACTCCTACTGTGTTCTCAATATTATCGTGTTAAGCAATTAACTTGGTAAATCAGAATTCACTTCTTTAACATTCAACTCTAAAAACAGTTACAATATGTAACTCTCCCTTTCAAATACACCTTACTTGGTCAAATACACTCTCTCTGTTTATTTTGTGGAAGGCTAATTATCTCTATTTGGCTATGAGCCCCAGACTTGTGCTCATTCCTCCTCTGAGGAATACTACTTGATATTCTGTGAGCAAAATACCACAACTCACCCAAATTTTCCATGTCACTCCAGGAAGACACTTTACCTACTAAGACCTTAAAACGCTGCTGAATTAAGCATTAGATACTAAGTAGTGGTTAAAAGCACATGAGCATTAAGGGTAAAGGGTCACACAGATGCCTTTGTCTTAAGTTTACCTTTAGCCCTTGCAGTTAACTGCAGGTGTAAAAATTTGTATGCAGAAATCATAGCACCTGAAATTAGCTAACTGCAGGTGTAACTGGTCAGTTGCATCCTCCTAAGAGAGCCCTTGGTTAATTATCCCAATTATTAGGTAATTAAAGGTATAATTATATAAATTTCCATGCAATTTTACTGCTTAAAAAACTCTAGAGCAGAAGATAAGATATGAAAATAAGTTTTCATAAAAATTTCATTAAATGAGAGTGCTGCTGGCTTTCAGGTGCTTGAGAACTGAATTTCAAACTAACAGTTCTTACCCTGAGTGCTACCTCTATACTTAATCATTGTGGACTTGAATCATATCCTTACTTTGCTCAACAAAACGATGTGTCAAGGGCATCAGTGTCAGAATATTTTCTTGAATTCAGTATTAAGCCTAATTGCCATGATTAACTGTAGAAAACATCACACTCTGATAAGACTGCTTTACTGATCTTGAAGACCAAGCAATGCAACTATTACTAATTGAGTGCTATGCTTCAGAGGAAGCAGGGTGTGTGCCTTACAAGGCCAACTTTTACTGCTTTGGGATACAATGCTTATATCATCCCTACTAGAGTGAGCCTGTTTACTATGATTTTATTTTATTTTCTGTCCACATAACAATGGGTTTGTAATTTTTAAACACACCATTTAACAACAGAAAGATGTGGGCTACAAAAATGCTTTGTAGTGACAGAAAATGCATCCCAAAGATTGTGTGTTGAGATATTCGAGAACTGATCAATGTTAAGTTCTCTTTAACCTAGATGATTATATATTGGAATTCAAGGATCAATGATGCCTGCACTCCTCTGTATCCTAATTCCAGGAACTCAGCTCATGCTATAATCCTTGTCAAATCAAGCCTTGTCACTTATCACAATTCTAGTAAGAGGTACTACACTTGTTTGCATATGTTTTAGTCCACTTTGTGTTCACAGAACCCTGTTTTCTCTTTCTAGGTCTCCTAGAGTTCTGCTTCTGCATTCAAGCCCCTGAGATCAAGCCTGTGACAGCTATCCCCAGAACACCCCATAATGCTGCCCCTTTAGCACTTCCAATTTTGCCTGCAGTTGTGTGCCCTTCACAGTTCAACTTCCTGTCTCTCTAAATGAGACAGGCTGTGCTAAAACAGCACAATTACCCAAGTAAGGCCGATGACCAAGCTGACTTGAAGCTCTATTTTGTTGTCATTTCAAGGGTCATTTTACAAATCCAGGAAGTATCATTTATATTGTGGTTTAGTCCCATTTCAGTTGTTTTCCAGGGACACCATTTGCAGGGGCTACAATATGGACTATGTACCTTGTCATTGAGAAACATGGTGGGCCTGGCAGGTCATTTAGCCATGTCATGTCATACCCCATGAAAATCTCATAAATGATTTAATAGAGGTATGAGGCATCCTCATGGTAAAAGAAACATATGTTTCATATAAATCCATGAAACGTTCAATTTTCCAGTTGTAAACATGATTTACTCATGTTGGATCCCTAGAGCTTCTCTACCTATTGCTTAGTCAACAATTAACCATTGCAAAGCCTCAATGAGGCACACACATCTCCACAGCTGATTACTAGAGCAATAGCAGAATGCTGATTTTTTTCATTAGGCCTGCATAGCTTTCAAGTTCTAATTCTCCCAAATGTACTCAAGAACATGTTGTGGTACTAACAATAACTGTTTTTCAATTAACAGTCAATATGTGGAGGAATGAAAAAAAAATTAAAAGACTCCTTTGGACTTAGTTTTTCCCACATACTACTTAAAAGGCATTTTCTCTCCCTTTTAATGTTAATTGAATCATCATCCGCTTGTCAGTTAAATTTCAAATACATGGGAGGACACTTCTCTAAGTGCTGACATGTAGTTAGAGGTCACACTACAAACCCAGATGTCCCTAGTCTCATTACTCATCTCAATCACAGCAGGGAAAATAGGTATAATATCTAAAGGACAGTTTAATTCTTCTGAATTTTTTAACCATAATCTTATTAAAAAGCTTAAACGTTCCATTTGAATTTCCTTTTTCTGAAGTTTTCTGTGGTCTCTCTGAACACAAGTACACTCTGGATGTCCTTTAAAAAAAAAAAAAGAGTCTTAGGAGGATTCTAAATCCCTTAAACTATCCAGATTCCATGAACATTCTACACGATATTTGCCTAACTCTAATGTTGGCTTATTCTTCTCTTTCAAGGTTCAACTCTTCCCTTACTTTCTTTATGAGGCCTCCCTATGCACTAAAGCCTTTATCTTTGGGTCAATCATTAGTCCCTTAGCACATATAGCCCTTATATTTTAAAATAAATTTTAGGTGAAAGAGCTAGTTCCCTGACTGCCTTGAAAATCTCTACCTTGCCTTTATATCATTGTATTCCCAATGCTTGTCACAATGAATCATTCATTCTTTCATTCATGTATTTATTCAACAAATATCTACAGAGTACCTCATTAAATAATAATGATCATATCTAGATTGCCCATAGTCCAGAGGAAAAAGTGGGAGAGGAGGGGCAGTTAACAGTCACGTAAAGCAAATAATTCATAAAATGAAATGTGCCTTAGAAAGGGAAAGTACTGTCTCCGTGGAAGTGGAAGATCCTGGAAGATTTAATATCTCCCTATCACTAGCCATAAGTAGTAGTTTGCCAAAAGGTAAAGAGAAAGATTTTTCAAGTGAAAATAATTACATGTACGAAAATTTAATGATTAAAGAGGATTGTATGCTCAAGGAATGCCAAGAATTTTTGGTGTGGCTAGAATACAGTTGATAGAAAGATGAGTCTGTGAAGCACCAGACTGAGAAGAGCTTTGCACACCATGCCAGTCAGTGCGTTCTCTATCCTACATACAAGCAGGTCAAGGACTCTGGCAGGTCAGAAGCTCCTACAGAGGCTAATGCAGTAAATATAGAATGGAGTCTTGGAATTTGTATTTTCAACATCTCTAGTGATTCTGATACAAGTTGTCCTCAGATGAAACTGTGAGAAATGCCATCTGTATGCAAACAGGAAATCTAAGAGAGTTATTGAAAAGGCAGTGTGGGATGGCTAGCCCACTTCTAGGAGGTTTTGGCACTAGATCAGGCAAAGAATGTCAGTTTTAATGATAATGGTTACAAACAGATTAATTTAGTTAGTTGATACTATGTTTGCATAAATCAAGATTGTACCCGAGTGATCTATAAGTAAAGACACTGAAATATCATGTGTTTAATTTACAATATTCCAGCAGCTATTATTCTTCTGTTGCTAAACATATTGTCCCACATACACCTCATAAAAAATCCAGTGAGGTAGTCATTACTATCTCTACTTAACAGATGAGGAAACAAGGGCTCAGAGGGTTGAAATGACATGGCAGCAGTTACCCAATGCATGCATGATAGGAGTGGAAATTAAAGTCTGGGGCTGTCTGACTCCTCCTCCTTCATCATGCTTCCTTTCCAAATATCTGCGATGTAACTTCCAAACTATCCAATGAAATACAACAAACCCCAATTTTGGGCACAACGAAATACAACAAACATCAATTTTAGGACAAGAAGATTGGGCACAATTCTAGCTTGAACAAAGTTGAACATGAAATTGATGTAATTGAAGTTAAGAATTACAGGAATCCAATGAAGTGTGTATCAATGTTGTTTCTATTGTAAATGACAAAAACTCAAGCCCAGCTGATTGAAGCAGAGGGTGAATTTATTGATTCTTATGGCTGAAAAGTTCATGATAGGCTCTAGGAATTAACTGATTCAGGGAACAAAAAAAATGACTCTAGAATCCAGTTTTTCCTTTCTTATCTCTTGGTTGCTTCCTCTTTGTCATCTCCATGTTAAGTTTCACTGGTCCTGGCAAAATGGCTCGCTCCAGAGTGCTGACCTCATATCCTCCAAAATTCAAGTTCAATGGAAGACAGCACTTTTCTTTTTTCTAATCTCTTTCAAGGACCCATTGCAGTCCTTCTTGGGTCACAGATCTATCCTTAAGTTCACTTTGCAGCCAGGGCAACTCAATGCTTTGATTGCCTATGTGGGAGCCTAATGTTTACCTTTGGATCAAGCACAGAGTCAACACCACCCAAATGTCATAGACTTCAAATGAGGGACACATGATTCTTCAAAATAAAATTTAATTGATGGTACAAAAAAAGGAGTTTCAAAATGGAGGGAGCAATGCTAGCAAATAACCACAATGTTCAGCTAAAAAATGGAGCAAGGTAACTGACCTTGGCTTTGTATTATTATGACAGAATCAATTATACTCATTGATGAATTAGGTGATACTTTTCTAGATTTCTGTATTTCCTTAGGACACACCTCTGGACAAATGAAAATTTATTCTAGCAAGAAATCTGTTTTTAGATGGTTTTTATACACATGCACACACACATACGTACATGCACAGACAAGCACCCCAATTTCTACAAGGCAATTTTCTTGATATGGATTAAATCTATTCCAATAAGATTATTCTGTTTTGCAACTGACTGAATTCTTTTATTTTCTTTTCAAAATAATCCACTGTTCAATCAAGCTTTAATTTGTGTGCACATATAGCCACAATCATTCTTCAACTAAAGTACATTGGCTATTTTAATCCTTTAATCAATACTTCCTTCCGGCAATTCATATCTTTTCATTCCCTTTCCAAAATTATTCATTTCTCTAAGGAAGGTAGAAGGTTTTGCTGACTTATCTCCTCAGTGGTTTGTTACGGATTGGATAAGCAGTACAAAATTTCTGAGGATTTTCCTCTTTGGTGATATTTTATGTTCTCTTGAGTACATGTGTTAATTTTCAACCTGCTCATTCTTCAAGGCACAGTTCAAACCTCCAAGACACCTCTGCTCTATAGGCCAATACCCTCTTATTCAAAACATTCATCACTGTGCACCACATTTATTATTAATACCATAATAATAAAATTAATTACATAAATAAAAACTAATTAAACTGGCGGGGTGTGGTGGCTCATGCCTGTAATCCCAGCACTTTGGGAGGCTGAGGCAGATGGATCACCTGAGGTCAGGATTTCGAGACCAGCCTGGCCAACATGGCAAAACCCTGTCTCTACTAAAAATACAAAAAAGTTAGTGAGGTGTGGTGGTATGCACCTGTGGCCCCAGCTACCCAGGAGGCTGAGACAGGAGAATCACTTGAACCCAGGAGGCAGAGGTTGCAGTGAGCTGAGATTGCACAACTGCACTCCAGCCTAGGTGACAGAGCGAGACTCTCTCTCAAAAACAAACAAACAAACAAACAACAACAACAACAACAAAAACCCTAAACTTAAAGGAAATTTAGTTTAATTCTCCATAAACTGAAAACTCATTGAGGGCACAGCTCTGCATTCTCAGCCCCCTAGCACCACATCTTACAAATACTAATAAATGGACTTAATGTAGTAAGTCATGTGGTAGGTTAATATTTTACTTTTCAAAAAGTTGATTTTGCTCAATCCTTTTAGATGAAAAGGAAATGAATGTACCCAGTAGCCCGGTATCCTATTGAAATCGGCCAGGTAGAAGTGGTAGGGGACATGGCTCTCTCTCTGCATCTCTCCAAGCAGTATGAGTAGTGAAACCAGGGGAAGGAGGGAGAAGAGCAGCAGAGATAACAAGCCAAGTAGCTGTCAGCCTGGGAGGGGCTGGCTAGGTGAGATATCTGCAGCTGAGGAGTCATGGCAAGGAAACAAAGACCCAGGGATAAGAGAAGAGACACTTACAGGCTAAGGAGGAAAGGGGCTGGCTGGCGTAACAACTGTGACAAGGGCTGGGTGAAGCTAGCTTTTATATGGCTCCTAAATGGGGACGTATGACTACATTAAGAGCTAGGAACAGAGGGAGTAATTTGGTTACATAGCCACTTACTTATTCAGCCCCCTCTGACTCATTAAACACTTATAAATGTGTGAACTCACCAGCAGCTCTTTGATCTCCAGCCTTCTTCTCATTCACTGCTACACTTTCTGACTATAACATTTCCATTTCTAAGCATAGTACATTATGAAATACTGTTATTAATGATATTTAAACAAATGAAATTGCACTATTATGTTCAAAATGTGGCTCACATCGATCAACACAACAAATTACAGATGCAAAACACTACTTAAGCTCCATAATGACAGCATATTTTAAAATGTATCCCTGAGTAGCAGTTAGGAATTTCAAGAGAAGAGAGAATTATAGTGGCTGGGAAATGGATAAATAAGTATAAGTAACTAGTTTTTGGAAAAGGGTTTGCCTCATCAAATGTACGCTGAAGAGATGCTCATAAATTGCCTGTCAAAATAAAGAGAGGTTTGCAGCTACCTAGGAGCTAGCAGCTCCGACCTCAGTTATGATCTGGGGCGGTGATTCTCCCTTGGGATTCTAAGAGTTAGAATAAACTGTGATCTCTGGGGTCAGAAAGAGACAGCTAGAAATTGTGCATGGTGTTTGGTTTCTATTTTTTCTGCAGCAGTCCATGTTCAGACACCATCTGTTTTGAGTATACTGTTTGTGTGAAAACAATATTCATGTGCGGTTCCACTACCCTTGGTGCTTTGAACCTCTTAGCCAAACAGCAAATATTTATTTTGAGCTAAATGTCAAAGATTGTGCCACAATTGTGAGAAAAGTAAATTAAACACCAACCAACCAACAAAAAAAGGCACACCAACAACAACCTCATAAAACACGAAGCACAGCCTCTCCTTACTGTCTCCCATCTAGCTGCCCACATACATGAAAAAGAGAGTGAACAGCAAAATGCCAAGCAATGCTAGCCACAATGCAAGTGGATACAAATTCTACAGCAGCGATGACATTCAAAACATTCAGCCACCTGAATGGCTGACATCCATCACTGAGAAAAGTCACTCACAATTACAGGGAGAACAGCTGGTGAGCCGGACAGGTACACATCCGTGGAACATTCATCCTAAGAACAGTCTTAAGGCTGTCCCATGTAAGAATAACCTCAGTTTAGAAGACTCAGACCAGTGCACATCAATTTCCCGACCTTATGAACACACATCTTTTTTCTGCATAATTGATATTTACAAAACAAAGCAAAACCTAAGCTCCTTCAGAGTTGGGACTCTTTCTTTTCCAACATTTATTCACGGCAGTTGACTCTGTAACATTAGTTTGGCAAACATAAACAAGGATGCAGCCATCACCTATTAAAAAAATGCAGATATTTCTGTCCCAGACTATGTTGGGAGGGGAAGAAGCACTTTGTACTCCAAAATAGCTTAGACCCAAAAATACTGGTGAACAGGAAAGGAAGAAAAATGAACAGTAAGCTCTAACCTGCGGAGGGCCCTGTGCTCTGCCAGCCAAGCAGTGATTCCCAGTGGCCCACGGCAGAGATGGTGAGGAGGCAGTTCCACATGAGGAATTTCTTCATGAGTTGGGAAATAGCTCTTTGCTTGGGAAGGCTAACGGCAAAGCCTCCCCAAGCAAACTTGAGATTTTCCAGTGGCTTACTGAATATCCTATTTATACCACAAGGCATTCATTTAAAATGAGGTCTTGATGCCAACCCTTTTGACATTTTGACAGGCTACAAAACTCAAAGCAGCAGGACTTTCTGTTGTTGTCGTTGTTTGGGTTCCAATGCAGTAAACACATACACAGTTTCACTTAGTAGACTATAAAAAGAGTTGGTCGAGATCCAGAAATTGATTTGTATTTTAATGGAAAAAAATCCATTAAACTACTTTCATATAAAATTAAATCCCCTCACTGTATTTTCAACTAAAAGTCATGTGTTGAGGACCTATTTGTTCAGAATATGCTGCAGCAGTGGTTTTCAACCATGGTTTCACATTTAGAATCATATAATGATCTTAGGAAAAACATAGATGGTGTCTGAGATCCATCCCGGAGCTTAAAAGAGAGTGTGCCCCAGAGATCTGTAAGTGGGGATGCCAAGAACTAGGTCACTGAAACAGCACAGTGGAGTAACCATGACCAGCTCAGACCCATCTTGACTAAATCAGCGGAAGTGGGCCCATACCTGACTGAATACATTTTGGTTCTATGAGCATGAAAACGGGAATGGAAAAAAGAATGGCTGTTGGGCAGACAATTATTGAGTATGCAACCAATTATGTCTGTCATATACTCCAAGTTTCCCAAATTGCTCTTAAAAATTTTCAATGACATGGGAAACTTACCAAAGCATAGTTTGAAAATGATATTTCTCATATCAATTCTTCCAGTTCCCTTCCTTTTCTGTATGAATACACAAAGTAACAGAATGTCCCAAGAAAATGTGGGATTGGATTCAGTAATATATAAGTTTCTCCCAACCTCTAAAACAAATCCATGATTCCAGACACTGTGGTAAACTCCAAACGTGAGAAGAAACAGAGGTTTCTGGGCTTGGAAGTGTGAAAATTGCATGGAGAAATAGCATGAGCACAGGAAAAACATCTGAGGACTACATGAGCAAATAAAATTGATGTGGCGAAAATTGAATTTTGAATTAATGACAGAAGTTATTAACAAAATAACAACTGCAACCTATAATCAGAACACTGATTATATGCCTAGTCCATTTCTATGTCTGTGAATATGAAATAATATTTATACCATCACATTGGTCTAAGAAAAGTACATGACTCCTTGCAGCATTTTTAGGTTGTGGACTTTACAATGTCAATAACAATCTTGAAGTATATTCATTCAAAACATACATGTCTGTTTAGTAGCCACTATGTGGAAAGTCCTCCACCATCCATTAGAGATATTTAAAGATGAATGAGATGCAATCTTTGCCATCAGGCAGATAAACAACTGGCTTGAATGCAATCACCCAGCACAAATGGTGGTAACTGGCAGAGTCTTCAATGCAGAAATGATTTATCTGGTATAAGTGTATACTGTGTCACAGCATATAATTCCTTAGTGCTCTGTTCTGCTCTGCTGAGAGATTTCTAATAAAAATCTGCTTTATTCTCATTTAAGTAGCAGGTAGATTTGCCACAAAACCTTGCTCGAATGGAGCTGGATTTATGACAATGTCTATAAGATAGTGCAAAGGAAAGTCCAGAGCAAGAGGAGCTGCAACTAAGGTTTCTAACTGAGAATAAATTCCACAGTTGCCTCATCCTTATTCTTCCCTCTCCATTCCAAGAAAAAGGAAAAGAAAAAAAAAAGTGACTGAATTGCTTTCTTTCCCTCACCAGCAATTTATTCAAGAAACATTCATCAAGCATCTCCTTTGTGTCAAGAAATATGCTAAAAGGGAAGAAAGACATGCATGCAAGGCAGTCACAACTCTGTGGAATTTCTGGATTATTATTCTAATTTTAAGATAAATACATTGAGACATTAAGTGACTCACTCTTGTTATAAAAGAAACAAGTGCAAAGCTGGGAATTAAGCTTGTGTTTTACAGCTTGATGCCGTTTCTACACTATCCTTCTGGAAAACACATGCAGTCTACAAGGGACTCTGGTAGGACTCTCAAGACTACACACAGAGAGAAGCATTTGAAGGGTTCACTATAGAGCACTCATGGGGAGTCTTGGCTAGTGCACCAAGAAGAGTTTATCTGAGCTGATTCAAACCTGAGAAAAAGACAGCCCAGCCCATGCAGTTCTCAGGCTGAGTTCAGAAGAAAGGGTAGTTTATCTCCATCTGGGAAGTTGTCCACATTTACAAAGCACAGAACCAAGGAGGTCTTGTGGGATTTTCCTTTGTGATACCCCTACAAGGAGGGATTAGAACACTGGGTATCTTGTGCTAAAAAATCATGCAGAACATGGAGTAAGGTTACCCAACAGCTGAGGGATGCATGCCAGCACAGTCTGCCCTGTTGTGTGGACATTCTCTGACTGACAGGCCCTCTGATGCTCTGCCATGTGACATGGTGACCATATGCTAAGAAGCACTCCTGCTCTACAGGGAGACGGATTGTCAGAGAAGTCTCAAAAGCCAGCCAGATGCCAGTGTCCCCTCTACTGTCCCTGATCTACCAGAAGTGGCTTTGCCAGCTGGCATCTCCACTTCTTCCAACCATGCTCTGATCATAGAAAACAAACAGGGCTGAGACACTAACAACTTTATTCCCCTGTACCAGCAAAGCTCACCAGTGACAGATGAACTAATGGGCAAGAGAAAGAGTCCAATGAGAAGAGAAAGGGTCCAACGAGAAGAAAAAGAGGGATAGGGGGGATTTTTCCTTCCTGCGGGCTTTTTTTTCCTTAGATGAAGGTGTGCTGCACTCCACATGACTTATTACAATTTATTTACAGATCTCTCTACCCATGAGCATACAAGCTTCTTAATGACAGTGATGGTCTCACTGATGTCTGTAGCCACAGCCCCCCGAACTACAAAGGCTGACCCAGAAGGACAGCTCAACAAATATCTGTTTTATTTTTAAGAAAAGTGCTGTGAAAACAAATTGAGATACATAGCTATTAAATAAGGACTACAGAATCCCATAATCTGGGGTGGGGGCAGAGTGCTAAAATCCCTGGATCAGCTCTTTCTCACCCGAAAATTGATACAAATAACATGTTAATCTCCCTGGCAATGCCCAAATGACTCCGCCTCTATAGCAATTTCACACCTGCTCCGGTGATACCACCAAGCAGCAAAAACAGCTCTAACCCAATCCCCAACCCCACCTCTGGTCAGAGAAATTAGGAAGCCTTTTATTTTCCTTTTGTCTGACCAAAGAGTTCACCAACAACGGTTCACTAAACACAACTTTCAAACAACTTGAAGAGTGTGTTAAAAATTCAAGTGCTAATGATTTTTAAGCACGAATCATGATTCATCCAGCATATTAAATAATGAAATGTAATTTGTAGAAATTTCATCATGCTCTAGCATTATGAAAGAAGTAATATGTAATTGCAATTTAATATTGAATGTTGCCATATTTATTGGTTTCCTAGTGCATATACTGTGCTCCAGGGATGCTGAAGATAAAAGTACCTTATGCCAAAGGGCAGCAAGTGAATGGACTGATAAAAAGAAATAAAGCAATCGAAGAGCTTGCCGTTCTTACCAGCATTCCTACTGTAGCAGTGTCTACCCAAGAATCTTTGGACATAAAATATATCCAGCATTTATGGGCATCTTTCTCTTATAAATTTAGTGCTTTTAACGAAGCACTGAGAATTAGTTTTAGGTCTGCCTTCAGCTATACACACATAAGGAGAGTAACTAGTTCACTTATGCCTAATTTTCTCCTCTGTTAAATGCAGGTGCTTTAAATACATTAACAATGGTTGTCATTATATATACAGAGTGCTTATCCTAGTTTCTGGCATATGGTTAGCATTCAATAAAAATTCAATTCTATTCATTATACAAATTGTCATCATCATTATCATTATCATCATCATCCATTTTCATGAAACAGAACAATAAAGCTGGACAAAATCTAAAAAGAATTAATGAATCCAAGAGCTTTTTTTTCTCTGTAGAAGGGAAGCCCACACTCTGTAAACTAATTTATTCCTACTGCCACCCAACAAATGTGAAAAAAACAAAACCAGAAATGCATCCTAATTCCAAGTCTAGAGCTTTTTTACACAACTATTAAATAATGTAAAATATTTTCACATTATTAAGGGCATTGGACAATAAAATGGGAAGTCTTTACCTTTTAGCATCTCTCTCACAATGTCCGTGTGACAATATTCTCCACGCCTCAGGGCTCTTTGTCTTCATGTGTTTAGCTTTCTTTCCACGTTAGAAAGGAAATAGTAACAGGTACTGAAAACTTTATATTCTCTTGCTGGGATTCACTCATTCTCTGAGATATGTTTCCTTTTAAAGCCCCAGGGATCAAATAAAGCTGTTGTTCTTATATTTTAAGTATTTATTAATGAATTCTAAGAAGAATGTGAAATTATAAGAAGGTTTACATGTATAAAAATAGGACCAGTAAGATCCCTACCTGATGAGAGATGCTTTAGTTTTTGTTTCCTCTTACTATGTTAGACATTTGCTTATTAAGCCTCAGCCCCAAACTTGTCCTTATATATTCACCTTCAAACTGCTAGGGCTAGAAACCTGCAAACTATTATTTGCAGCTTTCCTGGCTAGCAAGTTGCTGATCATATTCTGCCAGTCAGAAGTAGTTATGCCAAAATGAAAATCAGTAAGAAGTAAGATATTCTGTTTCTGATGAAGCCTCCTATAGCAGCAGTGGGAGCCCAAGTTCTGCTAATGAAGCATTTTAGAATCAGGAGTTAGCAGTTCTACCGGGTGAAGGAACAACAGCTCTTGCTCATACCACCTGCCATGGTTTCATCAGTATTGAAGATAACTGTTCTAATAATATTAGTGGCAAGAAAACTCTTATGGACATCAGTCCAGAGATGGCTACATCTTGCTCATATCTGGATAATAATGGCCCTTTCCTTTTTCTTCTTCTTTTTTTATTTTTTTTGAGATAGAGTCTCACTCTGTCGCCATGCTAGAGTGCACTGGCGCGATCTGAGCTCACTGCAACCTCCACCTCCTGGGTTCAAGTGATTCTCCTGCCTCACCCTCTTGAGTAGCTGAAATTACAGGCACGCACCACCACTCCCGGCTAATTTTTGTATTTTTTAGTAGAGATGGGGTTTCACCATATTAGCCAGGCTGGTCTTGAACTCCTGACCTTGTGATCTACCCACCTTGGCCTCCCAAAGTGCTGGGGTTACAGGCGTGAGGCACCGTGCCCAGCCCTTTCCCCTTTTCTTTTCCAGCTCATCTAACACTTTTGCAAAGTTTTCTATAATAAATCTGTTTCTGGTTGAAAGACATAGATTGGTGTTGATTTCCTGACTGGACAATGACTGACAGATACACTTAAAGCATCTTTAAGCAGGTATTGTTATCTCTGCTTTACAGATGAGGAAAATAATTCTTAGGAAAGTTAAGTGACTTGACCAAGGTGATCTGACTAATAAATGAAGAGCTAGAATTGGAACTATAGTTCTACTGGGCACAGAAACCCTTATTATTCAATGTTAAGAACTACCTATTTAAACATGTTATAAAATGTTAAGTGTATTCTATTGTAATTTTGAAATCATATCTGGCAAATTTATAAAATTTGAAAAAAAAGCAAGAAATAAATGTTGTCTTTTAAGCCTCCAAATGGATGCATCAACTTTCTGATCCCCATAGCTTTTAGTTGATGTGATCTATAATACAGTATATACCACTGTATTACTCAGGGTTCTCTAGAGGGATAGAACTAATAAGACAGATATATATATATCGGAGTTTATTGAGGAATATTAACTCACAGTATCACAAGGTCCCATAATAGGCCATCTGCAAGCTGAGGAGTAAAGAAGCCAGTCTGAGTCCCAAAGCTGAAGAACTTGGAGTCCAATGTTCGAGGGCAGGAAGCATCCAGCACAGAAGAAAGATAAGGCTGGGAGGCTAAGCCAGTCTAATCTCTCCACTTCTTCTGCCTGCTTTTTATTCTGGCTGTGCTGGCAGCTGATTAGATGCTGCCCACCTGGATTGAAGGTGGGTCTGCCTCCCCCATTCCATTGACTCAAATGTTAATCTCCTTTGGCAACACCCTCACACACATGCCCAGGAACAACACTTTGCATCCTTCAATTCAATAAAGTTGACACTCAGTATTAATCATTACAAGTCCACCCCTTGTCTACTTGAACCCATACACATCTCCTGAGATCATACATAATCTTCAAATAAAGACAATAATAAGGTCATCATTATGCCTAACACAATACAACTATCCTTTGTACAACTGGAAACACACCAATCCCCAACCCAAATGCTATTACATAAAGTTAACAACACTTAAATGCTGATATGAAGTCAATAAATCTTATATCACATGATAAAGGAAAGAAAATAAAACGAAGATATGTTCTTAGTACAAGTGTATACATGCACAAACATGTTTTTAACAAAAGGAGGAAATACTCATGACAATTACAGTCCTCATTACTGCAACTGGTCACGTGGTTGTAGCTGGTATTGATGGCTACCTTCTACTACCATGTTTTTGTTTTTGTTTTTTGCCTGGTGGAGTGACCCAGACCTTCATTCCTGAAAGGTATGGGCAATTTGTCCTTCCTGGATTAGGCTGTTGTAGTCTCCCATTGACCTTAATCACAGGGCATGGTAATACTAAGAGACACCCTAATGGATTATTTCTTGTAATCCACACATAATCTTCCTTACCTCCATGGTGGAGTAGTGGACTGATTTCATCTTGATAGTCTGGGTCAACCACCCCAGCCAACACTGTAACTCCCTTCTTAGCCTGTTGACTTAAAGGTAGGGGAAGCCCAAAGTGTCCAGGTGGCAATCTTAGCTTCCAGTTTAGTGGAATTGTTGTTGTGTCTCCTGGTGGCAGCATTCTTCTCTCTGGAACTAAGACCTCTAGGCCAGCAGAACGTAATGTCACAGGAACAGGAAGCAAAAATTTTGCTAGTGGATCACTAGGGGTGATGATGTTTAGTGCCACTTCCACTTCCACCCCTTGATTCCTGGACCTGTGAATCCTGGCTATGGGAGAAACAGTATCCTACACTGGACGCTGATTCAGAGCATGCACAGCCTTCTGGAAAACTTTGCCCCAGCCCTGCAAAGTATTGTCATCTACTCGGCATTGTAATTGTGACCGCAAAAGCCCATTCCACCATTCTATCAATCCAGCTGCTTCAAGATGATGGGAAACATGTAAGACCAGTGAATTCCATGAGCATGAGCCCACTGCCACACTTCTTTAGCCATAAAATGAGTGCCTTGGTCAGAAGCAATGCTGTGTAGAATACCATGACGTGGATAACACATTCTGTGAGTCCATGGATGGTAGTCTTGGCAGAAGCATTGCATGCAGGATTGGCAAACCCATATCCGAAGTAAGTGTCCATTCCAGTGAGGACAAACCTCTGCCCTTTCCATGATGGAAGATATAATCAACCTGCCACCAAGTAGCTGGCCGATCATCCTGAGGAATTGTGCCATATCGAAGGCTCAGTGTTGGTTTCTGCTGCTGGCAAATTGGGCACTCAGGAGTGGCCGTAGCCATGTCAGTTTTGGTGAGTGGAAGTCCATGTTGCTGAGCCCATGCATAACCTCCATCCTTGCCACCATGGCCACTTTGGTCATGGGCCCATTGGGTGACGACAGGGATGGCTGGGGAAAAACGATGAGTGGTGTCCACAGAACAGGTCATCCTATTCACTTGATTATTTAAATCCTCCTTTGCTGAGGTCACCTGTTCATGAGCACTCACATGGGATACAAATATCTTCACAGTTTTTGACTACTCAGAGAGGTCAATCCACATACCTCTTCGCCAAATTTTTTGGTTACCAATTTTCCAATCGTGCTTCTTCCACATCCCTGACCAACCGGCCAAACCATTGGCTACAGCCCATGAATCAGTATGTAATCACACATCTGGTCATTTCTCCTTCCATGCAAAGTGCACAACTAGGTGCAGTGCTCGAAATTCTGCCCACTGGGAAGATTTCCCTTCACCGCGGTCCTCCAGGGATGTCCTGGAAAGGGGTGTAGTGCTGCAGCTGTCCACTTTTGGGTGGTGCAGAATCATCTGTGAACCAGGCCCTGGTCTTCTCTTCCTCTGTCAGCTGATCATAAGGAACTCCCCATGAGGCCATCATCAGTGCAGGCTGGGGAAGAGAAGGCAGGATGGCAGGAGTGGAGACCATGGGCATTTCAGCCACTTCCTCATGTAACTTACTTGTGCCTTCAGGACTGCTTGAGCTCATTCACATATATACCACTTCCATTTGATGATTTAATGCTGCTGTGCATGACCCACTTTATGGCTAGATGGGTCAGAAAGCATCCAGTTCATGATAGGCAGTTCGGGTTGCATGGTGACTTGATGACCCACAGTCAAACATTCAGTTTCCACCAAAGCCCAGTAACAGGCTAAGAGCTGCCTTTCAAAAGGAGAGCAGTTATCTGCAGAAGATGGCAGGGCCTTGCTCTAATATCCTAGAGGCCTCCACTGTGATTCACCTATGGGGGCCTGCCAGAGCTCCAAAGAGCATCCCTATCTGCCACTGACACCTTAAGCATCATTGGATATGCTGAGTCATATGGCCCAAGTGGCAGAGAAGCTTGCACAGCAGGCTGGACCTGTTTCAGAGCCTTCTTCTCTTCTAGACCCCACTCAAAACTGGCAGTCTTTTGGATCACTCGACAAATGGGCTGGAGTAACACATTCAAATGAGGAATGTGTTGCCTCCAAAATTCAAATAGGCCCACTAGACATTATGCCTCTTTCTTAGTTGTAGGAGGGAACAAATGCAGTAACTTATGCTTCACCTTAGAAGGAACATCTCCACAGGCCTCACACCACCGGACCCCTAGAAATTTTACTGAGGTAGAAGACCCCTGAATTTTAGTCAGATTTATTTCCCATCCTCTGGCATGCAAACGATTTACCAATAAGTCCAGTGTGTTTGCTACTTCTTGCTCACTGGATCCAATCAGCATAATGTCATTAATGTAATGGACCAATGTGATATCTTGTGGAAGCACAAAGTGATCAAGGTCTCTTCAAACAATATTATGACACAAAGCTGAAGAGCTGATATACCCCTGAGCTAGGACAGTAAAGGTATATTGCTGGCCTTGCCAGCAGAATGCAAATTGCTTCTGGTTGGCCTTATGGACAGGAATAGAGAAAAGGGCATTTGCCAAGTCAATGGCTGCATACCGGGTACCAGGAGATGTGTTAATTTGCTCAAGCAATTAAACCACATCTGGTACAGCAGCTGCAATTGGAGTCACCACTTGGTTAAGCTTACAATAATCCACTGTCATTCTCCAAGATCCATCTGTCTTCTGCATAGCTCAAATAGGAGAGTTGAACAGGGATGTGGTGGGAATCACCACCCCTGCATCTTTCAAGTCCTTGATAGTGGCACTAATCTCTGCAATCCCTTGGAGAAGCAATATTGTTTTTATTTACTATTTTTCTAGGTAGAGGCAGCTCTAATGGCTTTTATTTGGCCTTTCCCATCATAATTGCCCTCACCCCACCAGTCAGGGAGCCAATGTGGGGGTTCTGTCAGCTTCTAAATATGTCAATGGCAATTATGCATTCTGGCACTGGGGAAATCACCACAGAATGAGTCTGTGGACCCACTGGACCCACTATAAGTCAGACCTGAGCTAAAACTCCATTAATTACCTGACCTTCATAAGCCCCTACTTTAACTGGAGGACCACAATAATGTTTTGGGTCCCCTGAAATCAAGGTCAGCTCAGAGCCAATGTCCAGTAGTTCCCAACATGTCTGATCATTTTCCTTTCCCCAATACACAGTTACCCTGGTAAAAGGCTGGAGGTCTCCTTGGGGAAGGATGAGAGAAAGATTAACAGTGTAAATTATTGGTAATGTAGTGGGGTCCTTCCTCAAGGGGACCTGGTCTCTCCTTCATTCAAGTAGTTCTGGATACGTAAACTGGTTCAAGTCTGGAAACTGATTGAGGATCAGTGATTTTCTGATTTTAGAATTCAAATTAGTCTTCTGACCTGCAAGTTTCCTGCTTATATAAATTAAGTAGGAATGCAGGAGGCTTCCTATAAATTTCACTTTTAGGAACACCATGATTAATTAGCCCATGTCAGAACTCTACACGAGTCAGACTATTCTTACTGCTGCTTTGCCTCTGCTGTCCATTATGGCAGCTACACCCACTTTGCCTTTGTTGGTTGAGTGCTGCCACTTGGCCCTAGCCAACTTGAGACCCAATTATTCCCGTTGCATTTAAATGTTGTAGTTGAGTGACTGCAGTTCCCATTGTTAGATCTGACATGCAGAGAAGAGCAATTACAGGGCTCCTCAAAGATTCAGGTGCTGCCGTCACAAATCTATTTCATAAGTATTGGTCAAGGATATATCTTCTGGACCCTCCCAGCTGGGATGAGTAGGTCTGAAGTGAGTAATCCACTCTACCATCTCAATCTCCTTCAGCCTTTGGATCCCTTCCTCTACATTAAACCAAAGGAGATTAGGCATTTCCAGCTCACTCACAGTGAGTCATCTTTTAATCCATATTTCAGCTAACCAGTTAACCTTTTTTAACTCCCTGAGCTACAATATAAAATGCAGAATCCCTACTTAGTGGGCCCAAATAATAAATTCAGCCTGATTCAACTCTATGTTCCTTCCACCATCATTCCACACCCTTAATATCCATTCCCATGCCTATTCTCCAGATTTCTGCCTATATTAATTAGAAAACTCAAGTAGTTCTTTTGAAGTGTCACGTACCTCCTTGTGGGTTACACTCTGAACCTCACCTGTAGGAGGCCAGCAGGATTTTAGTTTAGTTATAGGTCTAGAAGCAAACAGGGGTGTTAGGGGAGGGTCCTGAGGAGAATCAATATTGTTTTGTCTGGCAACTGCCTCGGGGGAGGCCATAATTATTGCCTCAGGCAGTGCAAGGTTTATCACTTCAGACAAAGATGGAAAGGCTGATGGCAGCATGGGACCAGGAGGGGATGTTGCCACTAATGGGAATGGGGAAGCTGTTTCTTCTGGTAAAATAAGTTAATCAGAGTTTACAAACAGTGTCTCCAGCTTCATCAAGGTCTCCCACACGACCCCATTCCAAGTTGCAGGGTCCTATTCTTTTCCAGTCAAGGTCCTCACTTTAACAGTAGACACCTGGTGAGGCTGTGCATGCACCTTTCATTGCAGGTCAGCCACTCGCATGATAAGAGCTTGCATCTGGTGTTCCAAAATTTCAGCTCTTTCTCTACAGGAGACAAGACTCTCACTCAGGGCAATCTTAGCAGATTTGATGTTCAGTATTTGCTTCTGAAGCCAAGAGTCAGAATCCCTGTGTTCTTCATTTTCTTTCATCACTTTGTCCAGTGAACTTAGGAGCAACCAACCAACTTCATTATGTTCCTTGGTTCTCCACATATAGTCAAAGGTGTTATGTTTAGGGTCACCAAACTCCTTGCCTCTCACAAGTGGTGAATCAGGAGTGTCAAATGCATTTATTTTGCATAACTCTCTAAACAGTTCACACCAAGGACTATTAGTGTTCTCCATACTATTAGAAGCAGAGTCCTTAGCATTTTTGGGTTTATCAAATTAAGCAGCCAACTCCAGAAACTCCAAAAGCAACAAAACAACTTTGCCCTTAATATTCTGTTCCTCTGGAACCACTCCTGGTACCAAAATCTGTATTAGTCAGGGTTTTCTAGAGGGACAGAACTAATACGATAGATATATATAAAGGAGAGTTTATTAAGGAATATTAACTCACAGTATCACAAGGTCCCACAATAGGCCATCTGTAAGCTGAGGAGCAAGGAAGCCAGTCTGAGTCCCAAAGCTGAAGAACTTGGAGTCCGATGTTCAAGGGCAGAAAGCATCCAGCACAGGAGAAAGATGAGGCTGGGAGTCTAAACCAGTTTAATCTCTCCACATTCTTCTGCCTGCCTTTTATTCTGGCCACACTGGCTGCTTATTAGATGGTGCCCACCCGGATTGAGGGTGGGTCTGCTTCTCCCAGTCCACTGACTCAAATGTTAATCTCCTGTGTGGCAACAGCCTCACAGATACACCCAGCAACAGTAGTTTGCATCTTTCAACCCAATCAAGTTGACACAGTATTAACCATCACAACCACATCACATATACTGTCATGTATATAGGCAGTAAGAGAGGATGCAAGGTCAATTTCAAGGCATTTATCAATTTTCAATTGACGTCTAGTGGGAAAATACTGTCAATAATGAAAATAGATCAATACAGACAGGGTCAAGAAAAGAGAAATGCAGTGAGGCACAGAGATAGAAAGCAACTGTGTTGCTACTTGGAGGCATATAAAATTATAACTTATAAAAATAAATGAAGTGACACAAAGTATGTGTGTCTGGCGCAATTTACATTTCCTCTTAGACCCTCTGGATATCACTTCTCCTCGTACTCAGGCTTTGTTCATACAGACTCCCAGCTTCCACTGCTGCCTCATTCACAAACTCTCCTGGTTGTCTGGACAACTTCTGAACAAGAATCAGGTTCCAGAATAATCCTCATGGTGCTAGCTCTAGCTCTACCTCAGGATCTGTTTTCTAAGATACTCTAAATAAGACAGAGAGTAAAAAAAAAAAAATAACTTTTTTAATGAAATGTTTACATATTTTAGTTAAATTATTTTTTGTCAAATGTATACTAGAAATTTTTGTTATATTTAATATGTGTCTGTATATCATCGAAAACTTCAAATGATAAAATACATATATTTATTCCTACTTTGCAGTATTTGGAGCATAGTTTTTCTAGCATAAATTATTAGAAGATTTTATCTTTCCTTTTATGCCTCATTGATCAAGCCCAGATTTATTTGCATATGATGCTGAATTCTGCTCTCTCCAAATCCTCTCCTTGCAATTAAAATATCAATCCTATAGCAATGTAATTAATTTTTTAACAACTCACTTTATTATGCCCTTTCAGATATGTGTTGCAGTAAAACTTCCTATTGTCCCCAAATTCTCAGTCTCAACAAATTAGTGCATAATCTCAGTGTAACCTACTGCTTTTTATTCTTCACTGGTTCACTGTGTTAAATATGAGGGATTAGTTAGAGAAATAAACAGCATTGTTTTAAAAAGTGACAAATAATCCCCAAAGGCTTAAAGAACCTGAGTTATTTAATGTGATAAAGTTTGAGGAAGACACCAGGAAATATCAGGGATCCTTATTGTACACCCTTTAGAGGTTTTCAGTAGTGTTGCTTTGAAGGTAAATAACATTCCTTGATAACTTTTGATATTATCTTAGGTTTGCCTCTCTAATGATACAAAGTGATTATCCCACTCTGCTTGAACTTGAAATCCTGGGTAGGTGACCTTGGGCAAGTCATTCATCTTGTTTCTGCTTAGTTCACTCTTCTAGAAAGTGAGAAAAATATTATTACTGCCTCATGGGGGTAAGTATTAGCTGTGAGGATAAAAAGAATTACTACATGTAAAGGATTTATAGTTGTACCTACGTAAGTTAATCTTTATATCCATGATATCTTGTTCCATAGGCTTTTCAAGGTCCTTTAAAAGTAGTGAATAAGGCCAAGCATGGTGGCTTATGCTTGTAATCCCAGCACTTTGGGAGGCTGAGGCAGACAGATCACTTGAGCTCAAGAGTTCGAGATATGTCCTGGGCAACATGATGAAACCTTGTCTCTACAAATAATACAAAAAATTAGCTGAGAGTGGTGGTGAATGCCTGTGGTCACAGTTGCTCGGAAGGCTGAAGTGGGAGGATCCCTTGAGCCTGGGAGGTCAAGGCTGCAGTGAGCTGTGATTATGCCACTGCTCTCTAGCCTGGGCAAGAGAGTAAGACCTTGTCTCAAAAAAAAAAAAAAAAAGGAAATAAACGTAACTAATAATCATTCAAAAACAAACAAAACTTACATACATTCTGATACCATGAATGATTTAAATCACTAAAACAAAATGAAAAAAATTGTACTTTTAATAATGCCTTGATAGAAAGTGTGGATGATTACACTGTTTAGAAAGCAAGTTTAAAATTGCTCTACGGCCATATCACCCTGAATACACCCATCTCATCTGATCTTGGAAGCTAAGTAGGGTTGGGCCTAGTTAGTACTTGGATGGGAGAAAATAAGTTTAAAATTGGTCAAAATTACTAAAAATAATTATTTCCAGACATCAAAAGAAGACAAAAGGCAGATAACAATTTGAACATTGTTTGTTCATGAAGCCTGCTAATTCATCAGGTAAGAATAGTGATCTTGTGGCCACTGGCTAGGACATTCCTACTGCTTCATAGAGGTTGGCAAAATCCAATAGCTTTACATTTGGTGTTTGCAGACTCAGTTCAGGGCAGGTGGCAAAGGAATAAGAAATTTGAGTGTAAAATTTTGGAAGTTAGGGAAATATAAAAATGTTGAAATAATAAACTCTCCATACATCCCCAGTTTACTCCTAAACTCCCCTGCAGGTGAGGCACAGTAATGATCCAGGTAAAGACTGAAAGCCTTGGGAGGATTAAGGATTTGCTGCCTCTGAGACTATTTACCAACCAACAAACAGCTCGGGTGGCAGAGGATGGAAGCCTTACTGCATGGGGCCAGTAAGCCTAACCCAGTAAGTAAGAGGTTAGCATAACCTCTGTGTATGTCATTGGCTGACCCTGAAACTCTACAAGGGAACCAGGCTATCAAACGCTGAACAGACATATCACGGACTGCCCCCTTCAGAGCAGACAGATTTTCCAGCTTAAGTGCAGGGAACTTAACTGCCTATTAAAACAAAAAAACACAACAACACTTTGGTGGCAGGGGGGACCTGAAACTGACATGAAAGTAACTGCAACATAACATCTGCATCATATCATCTCCATTGTCTAGTTTCTCACAAAATTACTAGTCATGCAGAGAAACAGAAAAGTTATCCATGCACAGAGGGAAATAAAACAGTCTGTAGAAATTGACTAGGAGTGGACTTAGCAGACAGAGACTTTCAAGTAGATATTCTAAATATTCTCGAATTTAAGAAAAATACATTCAAAGAATTAAAGAAAAATATGTTCAAACAATAAAAAATACAGATAATGACCAAACAAATAAACTTCAGAACAGATCAATATCCAATCCAAAGAAGAGAGAGGAAAAAATGTTTAAGATAAATAAAAAGAGATCTGTGATACACTATTAAGCATTCCAACTATCATACAATTAGAGTCACAGAAGATGATAGAGAGAAAGGAGAGAAATTATATTTTAACAAAAATGGACAAAACCTTCCCAAATTGGTGACAAATACTGAGGTATAGGTATATGTAGCAGAGTAGTTAGTATACCTCCCTTCCAAATCTTGAAAAATATTAACTAACGCATCAAGAAGTTCAACAAAACCCCAAACAGCATAAACACAAAGGAGACTGCACCTGAACACATGACGGTCTAATTCCTAATAGCCAAAAATAAAGAGAAAATCTTAAAAGCAACCAAAGAAAAATGACAAATCATATACACAGGAAAACCATATGATTAGTGGCAGGATTCTCTTCAGAAACAATGGAAGCCAAAGGAGACACTGAAATTGCTAACAGTTAAAAAAAATTGTTGCCAGGAGAACTGCACTATAAACCATATTAAAAGAAGTCCTTTGGTGGAAGAAAAATAACACAAATGCTAACTTATCTACATTGGAAGACATGAAGAGCATCATAAATGGTAAGTATGGGGTAAATATATAAAATACACACACATATGGGTTTCCTTTCTTCTTTAAGATTTAGAATTGTGTGAAGCAAAGTTATACTATATTTGGGGGCTTATAATGCATATTATAATGCACAGATAAAATATACATGATAACGATGCAAAAATAATGGGGGGAAATGGACCCGTACTTGTGCAAAATTCCCACATTTTATCAGAAGTCGGGGTTAATTACCATTAGAGTAAAATAAATTCAAGATGCATATTATAATCCCTACAGCAATCATTTTTTAAAAATAAATACAGCTGAAACTTAACTAGAGGGGGTAAAATAGCTATTAAAATTCATAGAAGATAGAAAGAATAGAGGAATAAAAAATAAATGACAGAAATAGAAAATAAGTAACCAAATTCCTTATCTAAATCCAATCATACCAATTATTATATTAAATGTGAATTCGCTAAACACGTCCAACAGTAGAGATTTTCTGACTATGTAAAAAATAATCTCCAATTATCTAATATTAACAAGAGACATAATTCCAATGCATATACATAAATAGGTTGAAAATAAAGGGAGAAAAAAATGTTAAAACCAAACGAACAATAAATAGAAGAGAACTAGAATGACTACACCAATTCCAGGTCAAATAGCCGTTAAGAAATGAAATGTTATTAAAGAAAGAGATGTCATATTTAATGATAAAAGGGAATAACCAATCATAAACCTATAACAATTATAGATGTCTAAGCATCTAACCACAGTCTTTATTTCACCTTTATTTCACAGCAGTGATTGCAAAGAGGCACAGGGAAAATTTGGGGGATAATAGAAATGTTCTAAAATTTGCTTTTGGTAGTAGCCAAAACTCAGTTACCAATGCACAGACGGGAATAAAACAGTCTGTAGAAATTGACTAGAAGTGGACTTAGCAGACAAAGACTTTCAAGTAGCTAGTCTCAATATTCTCAAATTTAAGGAAAATATGTTCAAAGAATTAGAGAAAATATGTTCAAAAAATTAAAAATATACAGATAATGACCAAACAAATAAAATTCAATATAGATCAATATCCAATCCAAAGAAGAGAGAAAAAAATGTTTACGATAAATAAACGGATATCTTGCTGTATACTTAAAATGGCCAAATTTTAATGTGAATAAATAAAAGTATACAAAATAAATAAAGGAAGGAAGGGAGGAAGGAAGGAGAAAGAAAGAAAGAAAGAGAAAAGACGAAAGAGAGAGGAAAGAAGGAAAGGAGGGAAGGAAGAAAGGAAGGCAGGAAAGAAGGAAGGAAGGCAGACAGGCAGGCAGGAAGGAAGGAAGGAAAGAAGGAAGGAAGGCAGGCAGGCAGGCAGGAAGGAAGGAAAGAAGGAAGGAAGGAAGGATGAAAAAAAAGAAAAGAAAAGAGAAAAGAAAAGAAAAAGACAGGAAGATGACGTTAGGCTACACAGGGCTATCATAAGTTGTGCAGGACAAACATATTTGGTGGACTCTGGTCTCTTTAAACAATTTGAGTCCTGCAAAATGAGTGTATCAACACTGTTCATATGATTCTGAAAAAGAAATACTGCTTTGGCCAGGGAGAATGATTCAGTGGTCAGGTTGCCTTCAGGAATTAGTGTCTACCTGCCCATGGTGCCCCAGGATGACCTCATAGTGGTAAGCCTTGGAACTTCTTGGAGCGCTGGTTAACCCCGCATGGGAGAATAGCAGGTTGGAGAGTGCTCTGAGGCAGAAAACAGGTCAGGTTCCCATCTAGCTCCAGGTCCAAGTCCAGCTCAGGTCTCTCCTCTGACCACACTGCTGGCCCTGGATGATTCTAGGCACAGGGTATTTTCTATAAAGGAGGGTGCTCCAACTCATAAGTTCCCTTGAGAAGGGACAGGGCAGCACTTGCCCAGGCATAAATTGAGTACTGAGACTCAATTTATACGCATGAGCTCCAGCTTAACTAATTTAGTTTAAAATTGTTTTATTTAGCTGGTAATCCCAGCACTTTGGAAGGCCGAGGCAGGCAGATCACCAGGTCAGGAGATTGAGACCATCCTGGCTAACATGGTGAAATCCCGTCTCCACTAAAAAAATACAAAAAAAAAAAATTAGCCGGGCATGGTGACAGGCGCCTGTAGTCCCAGCTACTCAAGAGGCTGAGGCAGGAGAATGGCATGAACCTGGGAGGTGGAGCTTGCAGTGAGCAGAGATCCCGCCACTGCACTCCAGCGACAGAACGAGACTCCGTCTCAAAAAAAAAAAAAAAAATTGTTTTATTTAGCAATGGCAGGAGGATCACTTGAGCCCAAGAGTCTGAGAATGCAGTGAGCTTGAGTGTGCCACTGCGCTCCAGCCTGGGCAACAGAGCCCTGTTTCTAAAACACAACAACAAAAAGCAAAACCAGAAATTTAAAAAGAGAGAAAGAATTTAGAAAGTAAATACAAGTGGACAGGGATTTCCTTCAGACAACTGAAATCTAAAGTCAGTTTATCTTAACTTGTCATTTTTCAAATAACACTTTAAGGTACTTTATTTAACAAATACAGCACTTACTGTAAACCAGTCGCCATTTTAATTGTTTTGCAAATACTAACTTTTTATTACAAGAAACATGTGAAGTAGATACTATTATCTTTCTTACTTTTTAAGATGAGGAAACTATTATACAGATATGTTAAGTAACTTGCTCATGTTTACACAGCCACTTAGAGGAGACAGAATTTGATCCCAGAAAGCCTGGTTCTGCAATACTCGCTCAATTTGTTGACTGGGATAATTATTTTAGCCCAAATCATCTTTCGAAAGTAATCAATTTCACCAAACATAAATCAAATCAGAAAAGGAAGAATGAAAGGAAGGAGGGAAGGACAAAAGCAAAGATTAATGAAAGGGAGGGAGGGAGGGAAGGAAAAAAGGAGAGAGAGAGGAAAGAAGACAGAAAAAAGGAGGAAGAAAAGGAGGAAGAAAAAGGAAACAAAAAAATGGATTTAAAGATAGTAAGAAAAATTCAGGTTTGGAAATTAATCTCCTATTTGAAGGGTAATTATAACTTTACAAGGAACTTTATTCCCATTTATTACCTAATTCGGGCCCTTATTATAATCACAAAGAAGGAAGTGGGGATTTAGGACTTCATGCAGTTTAAACCACCTGCCTGAAGTGGCAAAGCTAGCTGCTCACAGAACAGCTCTGAATCTGAACCTGACTAAGCTTATTCCATCAAACTTCACTCTAGAATTTTCAAATCATGAACCCCAAAGTTATGGGAATTTGTTGCCAAGGGAGAAAGACAGTGGAATTTCTGGTATGATTTATGTTCTGAAAATCCCTGAACTATAACACATGACTGGAGTTTGACCTCCCCAAGGCTGGCAATTCTTTGACTTTGTATTAAGGTGGCTCTATTTTCTGTGGTTTGAAGAGAAGCCGGAAGGTTACTTTCCGGCACTGGAGTGAGAGCCATTTGTAATTTCTCTCCCATTGCTAGCTGTCATTGTAAGACGAGGGTTGACAAACAGGCCAGATTTTGTATGAATGAGAATACTCAATTCCTGGAGGGGTTATCTATTTTCCTTTCAAGGATATAATTATGTACCGTGCTGCCCTCTCAAATATCTTCAGGCACCTGGAGTCCGCCAGCTGAGCTTGTATTGTTAAACTGAAGTAAACAATACTTTCTTCAGAGAACACCAATTATGTGATTGTTGGTTCTTTCAAGCCTCTGAAGATGAGTGGGTCTGCAGAGTTTAAGGTTGCTAATTCACCTTTCTTGAAATTTACTGTGCAGGGCTCCTTTCTGATTCCGATATTTTTACTATCAGCTGCCTACTGAGCCCAGAGGCTGGGTCATCTTGCAGTAGCTTCCAGAACATTCCCAGGCTACAAGAGCTTACAGTCCATTAGCACTGAATCAGGTTTTCATCAGGAGGTCGTCCTAAAACCTGAAAGAGCCCTGTAAAAGAGTGAGTGCTGAAGAGAAGAATGTCCACTCTCTGAAGCATTTTGTGTGGTAAATGCTAATGGAGAAGTTGGTCTATGGGCTTTTTCAAACCTCCCTCCTGAGTATTTATCTGTGTGTCTCCACATCTCCCTGTGCTTTCCACAAAGCAGCGTTTGAGAGTCAGAATCACAGAGAGTCACAGGCAGGTAGGTTCAGTCTACTTGGAGAAATACAGGAGTTGTTTTAATTGGTTGCCATTAGCCTAGAATCAAGAATTGGAATCAGTTTTTATTCAGGAACATTAAAGAATCCAAAAGAAGGGAAGAAGATGCCTAATCTGACCAGAAAATGGTTTACCCAAGGACATATCCAACCTCTAAAGAAAATCCCCCTTGTGTGTAAATGGTGAAGTTTTTGAAGAAGAGGCATCTAAGGGCTTTTTGTGGCCACGACTCAATTCTGAAACAAAGCCAATGACTGTGTTAGCCTCATTCTAGCTTCTGTAATGTGGTGCTGTAACCTCTGCCTTGCGTGGATATGAAGGGTATGCTTTGCTTTGAACAACCTAATGATAGGCCTGGGTCACCTTGCCTTGGTCTCCTGTCTCCCACTCAGCCGCCCTCCTCCTCAGGAGGAGTCCCCTTCCCCAGGGATGTGCTTTTCAAACACAAACAGACCAATCCAGAGTCCACACCTCAACTACCTCCTTTACAAGCTCCTACGCACAGGGTCACTGTCCATCTGTCCTAATCACCCCTAAGCCAGGCACCAGATAATTAAAGCTGGCCACTATGCCAGTTGTTATAACTAGCCAATCTTAAGCCTGCTTACCCTGCCTTATCCTTTTCTTCCCTGGAAAACCACGATAGAAGTTCTTATCACAGTCCCTGCACTCCCTCTGCTTCCTGACAGCCCAGGTGCTATCCAATGTGGGCCCCATTACATGGAGTGCCCCTCCTCTTGGGAACTGTGAGTATACCAACTGTCTTTTCAATGGCAGTCATCTTCTCATCTGTTGGCCTTGCTATACCTCCAGTTTTGCATTAATACACTTTATTTTAAAATACTATTTATTATGCAAAGTTGCCACTCTGTACAACTTTATTCCAGGACTCTGTTCACAGATTGTTGGTCCAGGGATGATCATGTGGCACAGAACAGTCATCTATAAGACTGGACAGTGGCCTATGAGTTGGGCTGGTACAAAAGCTCTGTACAACTTTGCCAGCAAATGAAACAGCAATGAATCCACAAATGTGGATGGACTGACCAATAGCTAAGTGCACCTACCATTGTGACCCAACCTGTGGTCCAGGGGCCAGTGCCATAAGCAGCTTCTGGAACTTGGAGCCACAGAAGCTCACGTCCCTCCCCAGAGCCACTGAATCAGAATGTGCATTTGAACAAAAACCCCGAGTGATTTCTATGCATATTAAAGTACATCATCTTCTTTTAGTCTGAAAGTCTGAAAATAATGACCACTTGATCCATGCTTCTTGTGGGTTGCTTGCAGCCTGTGATGACTGCAGCAGAGATGCAAAGCAGGCCCATTCTTGGGAAACGTGGGACAGGCAAATTTGGCTCAAAGATCCGCCAATGGCCTTGCTGAATTCCTCTTAGGACTGCATTCTAAAATATTTGCCCCTCCCTCCCTCCCTCTCTCCCTCCCTCTCTCCCTCCCTTCCTCCCTTTCTCCCTTCCTCCCTTCCTCCCTTCCTCCCTTCCTCCCTTCCTCCCTTCCTTGTCTCCTTCAGTCCACGTCAGACCTGCATCATGGGAACTGGCTCTCCCAGAACCATTGTATTTTCTCTCACAGGCATTTCCTCTAATACGTTGCCTTTAATCTTGTCTTGGAGTCTGCCTACTGGACAGCCTGGATTAACACACATCTTTGTACCATTTTACTTGGCAGCTTTCCTGATCTGCAGAAACTATAAAACTGACCCAATAGATATGGATATCGCCTCACCAGCAAAGCAGCACTCTCGCATATCCTTTCCTGAAGGTATAATCCAAGATTAAATTCAGGTAGATGTTGGACCCAAGATGACTCCACAGAAAAGACAAACAATGAACAGTCTACCAAATCTTCAGTGGGGATCTGATTTTTGTGTGGTTCAGTCACATTTGTATTATATCAGTAATCATTTTAGGTAAAGATGATAATACCTTTCCTTGTTGAAAGGACATAGTTAGACTTGTTGCTGCTATTTTGGACATCCTCATAAAGAAAAACAGTCAGCTACATGGATTAGATGGGAGCAGAATAATCCACCACCAACATTTTCAGCAGCATGGCATGAGTTGAGGCAGAATGAGTAGGTCTTAGATTAGACAGATGCAATAATGACTATCATCTTCTCAAAAATACACAGGGGAAGGATTTTTTTTGCAATTACCTTTTATTCTATATATAAACTATATATATACTTTTCATTAATTTCTTCAGTAACCTATAAATGTTATAAATTCAATTCCACAAGCTGAAAATACATATTGTAAACCATCACCCATGGAGTCAGAGGTATTGTAAAGAACTGAGATGAACCGGAAGTGGCCTTTAAAGTAAGGGTAATTAGAGGGAAAGCTATGTTCAGGAACATAAAGATGACAATCACTGCACTGAAGCTCACTTTCTCTCTCTTTTCTTGTTTTTTCTTTTTTTTTTTTGAGATGGAGTCTCACTCTGCCACCAGGCTGGAGTGCACTGGCATGATCTTGGCTCACTGCAACCTCTGCCTCCCAGGTTCAAGCAATTCTCCTGCCTCAGCCTCTCCCAAGTAGCTGGGACTATAGGCGCATGCCACCACACCCAGCTAATTTTTGTATTTTTAGTAGAGACGGGGTTTCACCATGTTGGCCAGGATGGTCTTGATCTCTTGACCTCATGATTCACCTGCCTCAGCCTCCCAAAGTGGTGGGATTACAGGCGTGAGCTACCGCGCCTGGCTCACTTTCTCTTTTCTATACTCTATACGTGGGTGTTGTTTCCACTTAATAGAGGAGGGAACTAGGGTTCACAAACATTATGTAACTTGAACTGAACACTATGCATCAAGAAAGTAGGTAACCTGGAATTTAAAAGCAGATCTGTTTTGCACCAATGCCTATGCTGTTTTTATTACTCTTCAGCTGCATCACTTGATATTCAATTTCTCATGAAAAAGGCAAAAATATAACTTCACATAACTATAACAGCTACATGTACAGCAATGTAGAATTTTCAAAATTCTTTCTCATGTCTCTGTCCCTCAGTATATAACATGTTTATTCATACAGGGTGTAGGACAAGCTTAAAATGGGGAATAGCTGTGATTTTCAACCAAGACCAGGGTCTAGGGCAACAGTGGTGGCAACTAGAAAAGGAGACTTTTTTGTGAGGAATGTTTTTTATACTGACTAGGGTGGGAGAAATATTCTGTGTTATGACTGGGCTGCTAGTTACACAAGTGTATACAACTCATTGAACTCTATTGTATACTTAGGATTTTACTATATACAAATTAAACCTCAACAAAGTTCATTTTAAGAAGAAAAAAAAATATGTCCCAGAGTTATAACAGTGGTATGCTTGCTTACAGATTATAATATATAGTCCATTTGGATGCATGATACTCTGTACATAACAATGATAGAATGAATATTTTGTTTAAAAATATGTATCTTTCCCTGCTGTTTCTTTGGAAAGACTTATGACTGTTGACAGCCTGTTATTATGTAATACATGTAATATGCAGTAATGACTAGCATCTTCTAAAAATTACAGAGGGAATGGACTTTTCCATTTACATTATATTCCATACGTGGATATACACACTTTGCCTGATTTTCTGCAGTCCTCTAAGAATATTATAAATTCATCAACCTGAAAATAAACATTATAAATTTTAACCCATGGAATCAGAGATACTGTTGTGTGGGGCTGAAATTAAATAGAAGTAGTATTCAAAGTAAGAGTAATTTGATGACAAAATATATTTAGCACTGGATTAATCAAAGTGGGGACTATCTCAAGGATTAAACATCCAAGTTTATTTATATTTGTCTAAGTTATTGATTGTAGTTATGATGAGAATTCCAGCTTCCCAAAGTTAGTTGATTTCAGTGCATTTTTGTCTTGATTCACAGTAAAGATAGCTTGATTCTGAAGCATTTACTTAGTACCAAGTCAAGGTTAGCAAGAAGCTAGGTTGTATTCATTTCACCCTTGAGATTTTATTAATGGAATCGATGTACTCCATTTCAAATGTAAGATTTGTCTCTGACCTTTCCCTCTCGCTCTTTTTCTCTATTTTTCTATCCATCTGTTCCTATCTCTGTATCTGTCTCTCTCTCTTTCTCTTTATATGTGTACAAACGTACATATATACACACATACATGTATATGTGTGTGTTTATCTATTTATCTATCTGTCAGTAAGGATTTATGTTGCATAGTTAACTACTAACCTGACTTAGTATCTAATTTAGTAAGATAACCACTGAAGTTCAAAACTATTATAATGAAAGAATATTTATTGTGGAAGAATAATAAATCCAGGGATGTTATCCTCAATGCGTAAAACCTGACTTCATCATCACTGATTTTATTATCTAATATATTTTCAGATTATACTAAAATGTTTCACTACACATCGTTTATTGGCTTATGAGTTTCTTGTATTTAGGTTTAGGATAAACACTGAAAGCAGACAAATCAACACTTTAGCTTGTGCAGTGATCATCAGTACCCATTTAATCCTTTCTTGTTTAAATTACTCAATTCATTAGCCAGACCACAGCGGACAAAGCCCTTCCAGTTGCATTCAGGGGAAGCTCAACATCCTTCATTGGGGAAAGCCCTGCTTAGATTTCTGTTAACTACCCTCATAATTAACCACTAAATTTAACTTATCTCTGCTATTCTGTGGCTTCAGAGATGCTAATTTCCTTGCTAACCCACAGTTAGATTAGTAAATCATAGGCAATTTTCTTGAGGAAATCTTGAATTAAATGCAAATCACTCAAGTGGTTTTTATAAGTACAATCATATTGGTAATGCAACAATGATTCTTTTCGGGGAAGGAGTTGTGATTCTAACTTTCATTCTACTTTAAGGTAAGGTTCCTATTGCTGAAGAAACCTATAGAGGTATCACCTAAGATGAATAATAGCAAAATAAATGGAAGAATGAATTCATTTTCATAATATGTCATAGTATAAAACCTAATCAAAAATTTTATCGAGATTATATATTTTGATCTCTTAATAAAATACCTTTACCAAATTTTTTTTTCAAAAAGTGGATGCAGAATCCCTCAATGTAATATTGAAATGGCTCTAATATTACGGATTAATTCATTCAACATTCCATACCATTGGGCCTGTATTCAGATACTTCATACAAAGAGATATACCATATTCTATTAAAAGAGGTAATTTTGCTAGACTGTGGAATCCTCTTCTTTTCACTATGTGAATAATTGTCAATGTTGATTAATAAAATACATTTGCATATGTCAATAGTATCGTATTCCAAAAGGGGCAGATGCAGTGAACGTTTAGTTTTATGATTTCATGAAAGGATGCTAGGTGAAGCAATATACCCCCTGACAGAATCACCCTGTTAAAGTAAATGTCACAATTCAGGGTGATACTAAATGTTAACTGCCCCTGCCATGCACTTGCTCTTACCCTTGTGTGAAGTACTGAGGTGCTTAATCTTACAAATCTAACAAAACTATAAATCTTTGTTCTTGACTTAAACCTTTCTAATATAAAAAAAAACCATTAAACATAAAAGGTACTAAGTATAAAGTCACAATTCACATTTGCAATAATCTTTTCTTGTGCAATTACTGAGTTCTAAGCTCTGGGCAAGGCTGTAAGGAGGCATTGACTGACCTGAGTGGATACATAATATGCACTCCTCATGTGCACGGAAATGCCCCCAACATGTTTCACTAACATGTACATAAACAAAACGAAATGTAGTAATGAGTGCTTACTGAATGTCAGATTCCATATTAGGAGCTACACACATATCATTTCATCTGATTCTCACAGAAACACTTGACATACATATTAGAATGTTCATTTTACAGATTTAAAAGATAGCTTCACAGAGCGTTAAATGACTGTCAGAGTTGCACTGGTGGTAAGTGATAGGGCTGGAAAGTAAACATAAGTGTGCCTGACATAATTTAGTCCTTCCTAATTTGCCTCATTTTCTTTGTTGGTGTGTCAACTCTCTAGGCACTGGAAAGGCTAAATTTTAGAACAAACTGCAGCACATGTTAAACTGCAATGATAGCAGGGCCATTAGCCTGACTACGCATGTCTAAAATGTCTAGATCTTTGCTACTGAGTCAAAAAAACATGTTTCTGAATTATTCAAATAATTGCTTTGTTTTTCCTGTGGTAGATTGAACCTTAGATTCAACTTCTATACTTAGCTTGAGTTGTTACAATATCATTTAATTTTATGCACTCAGATAGGTTTCATTATTCAATATTCAGTTCTTCTGATATATCAAAGTGGGTATTTTAATTAGGTCAGGATTTCAATAGTGATGGTTTTTCAAGGAAAGAGGAGCCTTTGATTGGGATTGGGGGGTTTTTGTCTGAACTCCCTGCATAAACAGTGGGGTGTCTTGAAACATATGGTTATTTTTTCCTGTATTGTCAGGGATTACATACTGCTGTAGTCCTTTATTATCCTATATTTCTTCTAAGCTGCATTCCTTTTAATGTAGAATATTTTATCTTTATCTTTTCCTCCAGGATTTATTTAGTTTCAATATGCTCCTCATTGATTCCAGATTAGACTGCGTTGCTTGCCCTCATGAGATGTGTTTCTCCTCCAAGAATTCCTGATAGTCCTCCGGTGTGTATGTGTGTGCACTCATGCATTTGGCTTTCAGCTACAGCCACCATATGGTATTTCTCAGTCTGCCCTCTTCTGCTCCAGCTCATGTTCCCCATTGTTGATAGCTCTGTTCACGAAGCCAATTGAAGGAGCTTCAGTATTGTCATGGCTCATATTCATTGGTGAGAACTTCAGCAATTCAATGCCTTTTAGAGATAAAGATTCAGATGAATCTTATGAAAATCTTTCAGTGTTGAAAGGCTAGTACTCTTTGCCATAGATGTCAAGAGATCAAAAGTAGAAGATGAGATGGAACACCCAAAGCAAAATTGGGAGTAGGTGCAAAATTCGAGGAATGGGAACATAATGAAATGTTGCAATGGGAAAATTATTTTGTTATTTTTGCTTATGCAAGCATTGATATGACCGTATTAGGGCTTCAGCCAGGCTGAAAATATCCATACATATTTTTTTTTCTGTAAGTACCAAGATATATTTAAAATTTCTCAAAATTCTGCAGGTTAGACAAGTCCCTGCAATCTGTATACTATTTTAGATTTACAATGAACCATTGAGACTAAAAGAGGAACTGGACACTGTAATAGAATAGATGGAAGAAGCAAATGTCCTCTGTACTGCACTAAATATAATTGGTCATATTTCACCAATAATTGAGATTTTTCTGATGTTGCCTCATCTACTTACAGGCAACTACGACACTACGCTTCTACCACACTTAACCAACTACCACACTTACCCTACTACCACACTTACCCTACGCACACAGCCTACCCTGAGTTTCCCGGTGGTTCTGAACAGGGGCCCACAGATGCCTGTGAGCCAGGCTCTCCATCACGATTACATAAGGAAGATCCAGTACCTCCTTGCCCACTTCCTGAGGGAACCTCAGTATTGCCCCTGCTAGTAGTCCTGGTGACAATGCCCATATCCATGGCAAGTGAGCAACCTGCCTCTGATCTTCCAAAGGTCTCCATGAGATTCCTGAAAAAAGTGGGGAGGTATTCCTTTCTTCAGCATGAGGCAGCTCACTCTCACTTAGGCCTCTGCCCTCTCAGGGTTTTGCAAGGGCTACCATGAAGATAATGTTGTCAGGATATAACACCTCTCTCCCCTCTTATAATTAGTCCAAAAGGCCAATTCCTACCCCTTCTCCCTTTCTCTTTTGTTTCTTACTGGATGAAGGATTGCCATGGGTGACTACAACACAACCAACAAACAATTAAGAGCTCCCCTACCCCCGGATTCCATTCTCTCTTCAACAATAAAAAAAAGACCCCCATCCAACAGATCCAAAGATGGTTCACTGGCCAGTAAACTCTGAAGCTTAGGTTAGGATTGGTGGGTGAAGTTGTTCTAGATCATTTGATTTAAGAAGACATATAAAATCACTGGGTCAGATGCTTTCATTTAAGGATAGGGAATTAAGAAGTAAGATGCACAGCCAAGTTTCAGAACTACTTGATTATGAAATCAATTCAATTGTCTAAATCATGATAATATACTTTCCACATTAAAAAAAAGACTTTATTGTCCCTTCTACAGAGATGTGACATACTGACCTAAACAGTCTTAATTCATCTTTTATTTCTTGTGCCTAACACGGTATCTTGGCACATGGTCAGGGGTTCAATAAATACATCCTTAATGAAGAAAAATAGAAGATACAACAATTCATAGATTAATTTAATTTCACACTTATCTGGACATATTTAACAGATCACTAGAAATCACCAAATTTATTAGCTGTTGTAGTACCATTTGGGAAAGTTCCATATGCCTTGGATTATTTAATATGCAATGGTGGTAGAGCCAGCATGCTGAGGTGCCACAAGTCATTGTATGGTGTTTAGTGTCCAGCATTGTGAGGAAAGCAAATGATCATCAAATATAAGTTCTCAGCAGGAAGGTTACATTTTGCTTCATTTTAATAGAAAAATATTTCCTTGAGGTTTTTGAGCCTTAAAAGAAACAAGCACTCCATGAAAACCAGTATTAGTTTACCCTCTTAAATTTGCATATGTGTGACTTTAAAAATGTGAGTCAATGAAGGAATTAAGAAACCTTCCTGGGCCAGGCGCGGTGGCTCATGCCTGTAATCCCAGCACTTTGGGAGGCCGAGACGGGCGGATCACGAGGTCAGGAGATCGAGACCATCCTGGCTAACAGGGTGAAACCCCGTCTCTACTAAAAATACAAAAAATTAGCCAGGCGCGGTGGTGGGCACCTGTAGTCCCAGCTACTCGGGAGGCTGAGACAGGAGAATGGCGTGAACCCGGGAGGCGGAGCTTGCAGTGAGCCGAGGTCGTGCCACTGCACTCCAGCCTGGGCGACAGAGCGAGAATCCGTCTCAAAAAAAAAAAAAGAAACCTTCCTGTCATTTAATAATGCTTTTATTTCATAAGAGTAATTTTAGTCAACAGTCTGCCAGTTGAAATTAAGTTATACTGCTGTCAGAGATATTTTTAAAGAAATGAAGTATTTTTATCCATATGCCAGAGGAAATTCTTCATTGGGGAAATACACACACACACACACATATACGGATATATATGTATAATTATATGTTTGATACATATATATATTCTTAATTTGGCTATATTCTATCTTGGAAAGCTTGTATGCAATTGGTACATTTGGAAGTGGGTCTAGCCTCAAAACAAGGCAGGGAGGATTTTGGCTAAAATCATCATAGATAATACAGAGTTCAGGGAAGACCTACACAGTTTACTAACAAGTTGAAAAAAATTAGGTTCATGTGAAATGTTTTTAAGGTCTATGATTATTTTACCAGACTGTAGTTGAAAGAAAAATTAATTATATTAAAAGTTATCTTGCCATCAATGTTAATCAACAGAATGTTATTTTCTTTAACAAGAAAAAGAGGATTAAAGTGAGATCTAGTGTATGTGCGTGTGTGCGTGTATGTGTGTGTTGTGTATGTGTCGTATGTGTGTCTATGTAGAGTTTCATTCATAAGAAGCCTAAAAAAGTAACTACCAATCTTCCTGGAAGTCTTTGCCTGCATATTACAATTTAGAAAAAAGTTAGGCTGAATTAGTAGTATTTATTAACCCTGTTTTGAATTACAATCCCTTAGAGAACCAAATAAAAATTATGACTATTCTCTGCAGAATAGAAAGAATGGACACACAAATAATCACATTTGCCTACCACTTCTGCAATTTGCTGATCCTAGCAGACTACGCGAATGAGATGATTGGAACTCCTCAAGGGTAACCTCTGTGTATGTGAATTTCCATATCCCTAAGACCAGGCACATGATAGGCACTCAAAAAATTATGACTGAATTAAAAATTATCTTTATGAAAAAAAGTTAATGAGAAGTCACAACTCTACGGAAAGAAATTAAATCCATTTTGTAAACTGCCTCTACTCATGAGGTATTTACAACATAATGATCACTTTAGAATCCTTCCAATTACAAGAGTTTATCTTATAAATAAATGGATCAGAGATTTATGCTGCCAAAAGAGAGCAAATATTGCCCGTGGTTTTTAAACAGTGCAGTTGAAGGAGAGAAATTATTGATGCAATGGTAATTATACTGGTAATAACTTAAAAGAGCTCACTGTATGAGAGAAATCTGCACATAATAAAAGCTGGCTATATATTTGAGAGTCTAAAAAAACCCACACAAAACAAAAAGGACTCAAAGAGGTAGAAAATAGGCCTGTTATTGGGAGGGGACAAAACTTGGGATAAGAGCACATATTAACATGCCTAGATTTTAAGTTTATCTTTAAAATGTGGAAAGTGCTGGATTGCCTGGAGGGAAAAGTACATTAACCTGGTAATCAGAAGGCCAGCTGTAGTCCAAATCTATCAGTCTTTGGCCGTAGGAGACCTTAGGAAAGTCAGCTAAGAGCGCTGGACCTGGAATCTACTCATCGCTTGCAAAATGAGAGGGCTCATTAACTGAGCTTGGAAGTCTTTGGTAGCTTTAAAAATGTAACTTTCTTTGATATATCTCTACTTGCAGAATTTCAAAGGATGGCTCAAACTACACTCACCAATTTCAAAATTTTCTCTCTTAAATTTTTGTGACTCTGATCTGGAGCCCATGCTATTTTAAAAACTCAGTAAAACAGATAAAGACTCCAATAATTGAGTCTAAATTGAGATGTGATTCACTAGAAATAAAATTTTTGACTTTTATTTTTTAATATGAAAAATAAAAATTCTGTATTATTTGTAGAAAATAAAATTGGCCAATAAATTTAGTGGGCTTGCCAAGGGGGTCGAACTGGAGTTTTGATTGCTAGTTTTGGCACAATATGTCATTGAAAAGTTAAGAGGCATATATTTTGTCCCAGTACAAATATCAAAGCTCTATTGGAACAGAACTTCTTTGTTTTGAAAATAATCATGTGAACAGTCCCTTTTTGTTGTGTAACCACTCACTGCTCAGAAATGTATGGGATAAGGGGGCATTTGGAGAGGTTGAGAGGCAGTTGGATACTTGGGACCTGTCAGCAGGCTCTTGCACCAATCATTTGGATGGTTCATGAGAGATGAGTGTTGGGTCTTTTAAATTGCTAACTTACTCGCTCTAGAGTCCCTCCCAAGATAATCCTTGGGGCAATGAAATTTTACCCTTGGAAGTGGCTATTTACATAGAGAAGAACAATTCCATAAAGACTGAGGGTGTAAACCCCAGGGTAGACCTCCCTGGATTTTGGAATTACTATGGGTGATAGATTGAGGGAGTTAAGATCTAATTTTCTGCCAATAACAACAAGAGAAAAGGCTTCAGGTGGGTGAAGTGGCTATAACAGCTAGAGATCAGAAGATAGCTGCTTTTAAGGAACAGAAAGAAGAAAAGGCAAAGGGCCTATTGCCTTATCGCCAGGCTATAGGAAATATTAAACCTGCCAGTTTTTCCTGGGTATTATTTAATTTTAAATAGTATATTTATTAAAGTTATTATGCATTTTTATCAGGAACCACTAAATAGAAAAAAAAATCCAAATTGGCTGAAATAACATTTTGAATACACAATACTTAGCACTGTGCAAAGGATTCTACCTACCATAGAGAGAAACAGACAAGCAACAAACAATTAGACTGTGGTAAGTAATGAGTGAGAGAAGGAACCCCAGCATGCCAGGAAAATGCAAAGTAGCACTCTGTGTGGTGTGGGGTGGAGACGGTAATCAAGGCAGCATTCTTAGAGAAGGCGATACAAAATATGGGTATTAAAGCATGCATAGGAGTTACAGAGGTAGAGAATGGATACATGGATGAGTTGGCGGAATGAGAATGAAAGTGTACTCTTTGTGGGAAAGAAAAGATGTTTGCATGTAATTCTAGATGACTGGGAGAGGGATGTCGATAGAGGCATAGCACCAGATCACAAAGGGCCACGGCTACAAAGTCAGGGAAGTTAAACTTTCTCTTGATATAAAAAAATGGTAGCAGGAAAATGAAGAAGTTAAAAGTAGATGTAAGGTAATAAAAACATTCAGTAAGAGTAAGAGTGCGGTAGGCAGAGATGGTCTGGTGAGTTTAATAAATGCTTCCTAAGAAATATGAGATTGCCATGTTGGTTCTGCTTGCTGGAATAGATCCTTACAAAGCACAAGAAAATGGAACACAGAAATGTCCATGCATCACATGATCACAGGCTCATTTCTGATTAGGGTACAGGATCTCAGCTAAATACCATCTTTATTTTTTTTTTCTGTCCTTGACTCTCAGAAGGAAATACATAAGAAGAAAATCTGGCAATAAATACTAATTTATTTTTTAAAGGAGTAAATTCCAAGGAATATTTTTTTAGTTGATACAGTCTGTTCTCCTGAATCTTATGAATCTTGATCTACTGTACTCTCATTTAGAGAAATGAAGATGTTAAAGAAACAGAGGAGGTCTGATCACCAGAGAAGAGTCCATTTATTTCATTCAGCATACTATGCTCTATTAATAAGGCTGTGAGGCAGACTAATAAACTGTAAGCTATTTTCCACAGGAAAGATTAAATTAGTAACTTTCTGTTAACCACAGCTTTAAAATTTAATAATAAATGCTCTCCTCTCATGCAGTTTGGTTAATCAAGAGGCAGGAAGATTGATTTCCTGGGAAAATGATATGCTATTGTTCAATTTATTTACTAGTAAAATTTTACATTCAAAAATGTCATGCAGCAAATTGAATTACGAAGCAGCTGATTTCATATCAAAATTGGTAATGTACTATGAGATGTGAAGATTTCAACTGAGGTATTAACAGCATCATTTTCCAAATGACACAAAGGGTATCATACCCAGTGCTAGGTACGTTTCCCCTTGGATTGGCATCACTCTTCTTAAAATACATCTGATGAAAATGAAAGAATAAAAAATTAAATAAAGAAAATTGGAGCAGGGGATAACACGTTTACATTATGTTGCTTTTCTCTCATCTGCATTTTAGAAGACTGCAGACTTAAATGTTGTCAGCAACTTGGCTTATATCTGAGTGGCTTTGTTTCTCTCCAAAGCATAAACCAAAGGTAAAAATGGACTCATGAGCCGACCTTTACCACCAAGCATTCTTTTACTTGAAGATGATAATAGACTTTCCTTGTGGTGGAAGTTGTGCGCCATGAGTGCCCTCTCGTGTCACTGTACGAGTGTGTAAAGTGAGGAGTGCAGGCAGGGAGTAGCAGGACTTGGCTCTTAGGACAACAGAAGACAGAGCTGCATTGCAGGTCATTAGCCTCAGAATGTTCTTGGATTACATATAAAAAAGTTAATCTGTTGCTGACATTTAACCTGCCTCTTTGTGGCCAAAATAATAAAACCCACTCTACAAAGGGTTAGAGAAAGCAATTGTTAAAAATCTAAAGAAAAGTCTTCAGTAAATGTAGTATCTAACTTCCTGTAAATCACTTTCTGGAAAAGAAAAGTATTTTCTTTCCTTTTTCTTTCTCTTTTTTTTTTTTTTTTTTTTTTGAGAGAGACAGAGTGTCACTCTGTTGCCCAGGCTGGAGTGCAATGGTGCAGTTTCGGCTCACTGCAACCTCCTCCTCCCAGGTTCAAGCAATTCTCTCTCCTCAGCCTCCCAAGTAGCCGGGATTATAGGCACCCACCACAATGCCCAGCTAATTTTTTATATTTTTAGTAGAGATGGGGTGTCACCATGTTGGCCAGGCTGATCTTGAATCCCTGACCTCAGGTAATACCTGCGTCAGCTTCCCAAAGTGCTGGGATTATAGGTGTGAGCCACCACGCCCAGCCCAAAGATACTTTTCTTAGTTTATTGCTCTAGTACTTGAAATTGTATCATGTTTTAAGTGCTAAGTTCTTGTGTTGTTTATTAACTGCTAATTTATGCCAAATACTATGTGTGGTGCTTTAGATAAATCATCTAATTCAATTGTGGCAGAATTCCTAAAAAGTAACCTTTTTATAGAGGAGGAATAAATGGGGCCCAGAATGTCTACATGAGTCTTCTTGATTCTAAAGCTCAAGCTCTTTTCATTAAACCCATCCACCTCCTCTTTACTAACCTTGAATTACAGATGTTTCTTTGGCAAGGAAAATTTTTGAGGGCAGATGAGAATACTACATCTACCAGTTATTACCTACTTATACCACAGTACAATTTGTTTCAATTGAGATGATTTCTTCTCTAGAGTTGGTATAGTTGACGCAAAAGTAGAGGGGTGGAGATTAATAAGCCTAAATAGGAGAGGCGTGGTAAGGGACTCCTGGCAGGCACATGTATATAATTGATAATAAGCGGGTAGGGATGTTGAATCTGGAAAATAGGCATAAGAAGGAAAGAAAAAGGAGTCTCAAAACTTAAATTTGTCATTTTGTAGTTATAAAATGGTAGTAAGCCAGCTTTCCCTAAGTGGGTTTGGAACTTGTTCTGAAAGTAGGCAAATGGAGTTTCATTTCCCTTGCTTTGTAGTACTGTAGCCTAAAGAAGCAGAAAAGGAGTTCGGGGTTAAATGTAAAACTGTAAAGAATGAATTTAGTTGAAAATAGAGCTAATCAAGAAATTGCTCGTGTCTTCCTTATTGAGATGCAAAGATTAGCTCGAACCAAAACCAGATTAGCAGTAGTACTCTTCAAGAAAAAAAAAATAAGAAAAAGAATTGCTCTACATTTTTCAAAGACCAACACATCACTGACGGTTTAATAAAATCAGAAAATCATGACATATCGAATACTAGAAACAATCTAGAAACTGATGGAGCTATACACTAAACTAGGAAAAATTTAATTCATCTCTTTCCAGAAATTTTTTTCCCAATTTGTCCTCTTAAATGGTTTAACTTTCTTTCAATTGACACTAATAGTGGGGAAGACATAAATCTTTTTAAAAGGAACTGGAATGATTTCAACATGTGTAGCATGAAGCAGGTCTTGGCTCAGAGTTGTGGCCAACATAGCAAACTGGCTTCTAGCATCCTGGTATGAAGACATTTGTCAACAGCTCAGCCTTTGGGCCAACCCCAATCTAAACCTGTCTCCACATGATGACAGAATACTAGTCCATTTAGCTAAAAATATTGAGATGAAGGGAGTAAAAGTTAACTATGGGGCTTGGTATCATACAAATACAATTAAGCACATGACTTGATTTAATATATGTTTTCTAGTTTGTGTTACATAAATCCAGATTAATGAGCAAATTCAGAAACAGTAATAGTACTATCGAAAACATAGTAATAGTACTATCAAAAAGTTGGCCACCCCCATAATTCCTGATAGTCTTTTCCATGATCAATTCAGAAAGGTGAATGTATTTCCTTTTTATCCCTGTTGACATTCCCCTCATTTCAAATCTAGCTAAGGGGAAAAAAGGCACTATTTCTTTTGTATATACACAGCTGTGTGTATGTTAGGGAGAAGTGTTTCCTTCAACAGTTAACTGAAAAAGCCAATCTTTGTTTGGTTAAGAGGTTATAGTTTCATTGCACAGTGTCATTATGCACATGGAAATTACTCACCCTTGGGTCAATGTGTCTCTAATCTAAAAATACGGGGTCACATAAATAAATCTATAAACCTTCATTAGTCTATGGAACTCAGATTCAGATTTTAAAATAAACCTTTCAAGTGATTGTTACTAATGTGACCAAAAACACAAATGTAAATGAAGGTTTTGAAAAACCATGTTTGGATAAAATATGGTTATTTGGGTAATCCACAACATGCTTGAATTTATTATTTTTCTAACAACTGTCTTCGTAATTAAAATATTCGCATTAATGCATACATGCAAAGTTTTTTTAGACAACTTATGGACTTTCTAGACTATGTCCATTATCCCTGGGACCCTCAGACCCTAGTAGGATAAACTTTCATATACAGGATCAGCAAAGTTATCACTTTCCCTACAACAATGCTTCAGCTGGCATTTCTGAGTGACAAAACTAAATAACACCAAGAGTGAACCCTAATGTAAACTATAGATTTTGTCTGATAATGTGTGTCAATGTAGTTTCACCAGCTGTAAAAAATGTAGCACTCTGATGGGGGATGTTGACAGTAGGGTAGACCATGATGTAGTGTAGGGGCTGAGGCTATTTGGGAAAACTCTGTACCGTCTGCTCAACTTTGCTGTGAACCTAAAACTGCCTTAAAAATGTCTAATTAAAAAAAGAAAAAGGTAATTTTTAAAGCTCCAGCTGCACCCTATGAAAATATTTCACTTTCTAACATCATTAGGAATAGATTTTTAAAAATATGGTTTTTGTGTATTTAAACAGGGAAGTGTCATCAATGTAAAAACATAATTAACATTTTCACTTTGGATTCTATACCAGCAAAAAGAAAGTTCTGAAAAGTCACTGCCTTATCTAGCATGACCAAAAGTCGCTTGCTCTTACTTGAGACTTAATGGGTATCCTTTGTATGCTGAATGAATTCTAGTGGCCAATTACTAATGGTTAGGAAATGCCCATGTCTTAGCTATACTCACTTTAACACAGTTTATGTCATCATCCCTGCTAGCTTGGTGATTACTCTGATCATACGGTATGTTCAATGTATTTGCATTTGTCCTCAGTGAAACTCAAAATACCATTGATTTCTCTGATGGATTTTTCTAATGAATATCTATTGTTCTTGAGTTGCTCAAGTGTTTTCTCTACGTGACACCACACACACACACACACACACAAACAGAATATTGTTCCACAGACTTCACAATCAGTGATGTTCAGAGATGTGGGAAAAAGACAGTAAAGGAGGGAGAGGTTTTTTTCTTTAAACTATCAGTGGTTTAAAATATGGTGATTTCAGGCTAACAAAATATAAAAACATTCCATATTGAGGATATATTTAGAATGTGCATTTGTGTGTGTGCACATTAGGAATGATGCTGGGTCCTGATCCAGGATTTTCTCTTTTTAATCATTCAAATTATAATTAATCTGGGTCACATCATCTACAGAGTGACTCAACAGTGATTTTAAAGGCTACTGTAAGAAACTTGCAACCGTGGATTTGATTTTAATTCAATGAATGCAATTCTTAAAACTAAAATCCAAACCAAAACAACTTGTGGTCAATAAGACTAAACTGGCAAACATCGAGGAAAAAAAACTTAATTAACTGGATTCTACTTGGGTAGGCTATTTTTTTTTTTTTTTTTTTTGAGATGGAGTCTTGCTCTGTCACCAGGCTGGAGTGCAATGGCGTGATCTTGGCTCACTGCAATCTCTGCTTCCCAGGTTCACGCGATCTCCTGCCTCAGCCTCCTGAGTAGCGGTGACTACAGGCGTGCACCACCACGCCCAGCTAATTTTTTGTATTTTAGTAGAGATGGGGTTTCACCATGTTGGCCAGGATGGTCTCGATCTCCTGACCTCGTGATCTGCCAGCCTCGGCCTCCCAAAGTGCTAGTATTACAGACGTGAGCCACTGCACCCAGCCCAACATTTTCTTAAGAAGGGGAGACAATAGACCAAATTGTCCATTGCTGTGTCATTTCTATTTGTTAGCATAACAGACAACCTAGAAAAAAACATTAAGTTCTTCTTTTAGTCAACATGTATAGAAAATTAACAAGTGTGGAAAATTATGTTGGCATGGATGAAATTTCAACTTTATCCCTAAAATCTGAGAACTGAGGTGGCCAGAATGTACACAGCGGTGGGGATCCTGGAGACTTCATGCTAGTTATAGATTTGCCCTCCATCAGGCTGGGAAAGTCATATACTCTCTCTGTGGCTCATCCTACAGGATAGGCAGGACTACCCAATGAACAAAGTTCTTTCTCCTCTAACATTTGGTAATTTCAAATTCAATCTTAGACTGACTTGTAATTATTCTCTCAGGCAAGATACAAGTGAATGTTTCATTCTCCAAAATTGATAAAGGACGCCTTAGCTTCTTCATCTTAGAAGATGGGTGATTTTGAGTACACTGTGTTGTATGCATGCACACACGGAAGGGAGAGAAAGACAGTCGGGGAAGAAAACTGTGAAAACACCATCTTTCGGATCACTAGAACCTCTACTTCAAATTTCATCATCAATCATTGATAATTCTATATTTTTTATTGTAAGAAGTTGATAAAATTATAGGTAGGGCCAATCTTAAAGATTAAGAAAACGTGCTTCTATATCAATGTGTTGAAACTCAAAGTGCCTTTTCTCATAAAAGACACATATATTATTCAAAATATAATACATGTAATATATATTACATATATCATGTATACATTGGTTTTAAATATATAGGTGTATAAATATAATGTGTATATTGGTATAAGTGTGTGCATATACATATGAATACCTTAACAGTTAAATATTTATTTTGCAGTATACTTTAAGTATTAGAAATAAGTTACTTCTGACATATTATAAAAACTAGTATCAGCTGAAATAGTTCACCTTTTTAGTTCCAATGCAGTCTGGCTGGTATTGAGCATTTTACTAGGTTTCAAATCTAAATATCCAACTATTGATTGGAAATATGCAGCTAAATGCCTTAAGAAACCTCAAACCAGGCATGTCTGGAACGAATCGCATCATGTCCAGCCCTCAAGGTGTTCTCTGTCCACTAACGGTGTTAGCATCCTACCAGCCATTCAAGCTTGACAACTGATTCTTCTTTAGGTCTCGCTCCCTCCAGTTTCTATCCATGAACACAGACTGTAACTTGTCTCCAAAATGATTCCTAAGGTTATAACCAGTCGTATCGGACAACACACTGCTTCCTGCCACCAGCAGGGGCTTCTGGGTCTTTGTGCTTTCTCCTGCCCAGAAAGCCTCTCTCCCATTTTCTACCTGTTAGAATCATCCTACAGGCTCAGCTCCACTGTTACTTTTACAAAACCTTCCCTAACTTCATTGACTAAAATTAATTGTCCCCACCTCAGTGCTTCTAAAAATCCATCTACAAAGAAATAAAATAAATAGACAATAATAGAGTTCAATGAAGTAGGTGCTGTGTAAGTGCCTTCAGGGTAAGAGTTAGGCCATTTTAACTTCTGAAACCATTGCTCCTGGCACAGAGCCCAGCATCTTCAGTTAATAAACATTGCATGTGGAATTAGTAGCTCCTGCTTCTTCATGCACTGGATGGTTATGAAAAGGTATTACCTAAGACTCTGGAGACAAGCTCCCTCGGGTTTTAGTCCTAGATCCATGACTTATTAGTTATGTAACTTTCAGTAATTACTTAAACCTCCCTAAGCAATTACTTTTTTCATTTATAAAAAAGACATGATAGTAGTACCTTCCTCATAGGGTAAACGAGAATTAAAACAGATAACGCAGGTAGAACATTCTGCTCATTAGTTTGAACTCTTAATACCATAATTCCCTCAAGTGGGAGAGCCACCAAAACACCAGAATAAATGGCAGTCAAGGGAAGCAGAGAACCAAGGAATGACGAGCTGTAGGTCCCAAGGCATCCTATTGAGAACACATCTCAGTCCCAAGTGAGACAGAACATACCCTCACAACTTTTGGTCATGACTTCTATCACTTAGTAATGTCTCACTCTTTCCTTCTTATTAAGCTTTTTCCTAACAGTCAGAGTACCTTGCAGTGTTTTTATGTCCCAGGGGTTGAAGTGCAATTCATCTGCATTTCAGAGATCCTATGCTGTATTGGGCATCTGGATCTCCCACCCACTTCCTGCCTTTCCTCTCACCCTTGTCTGTCCTTTTCTTTGCTCTGGAACAAGGTGAGAAGTTGGAACACAAGCAGGGTAGAAACGGTGGTTCTGATGAGTACACGCTAAAAAAGGAAAAGCAATACTAATAATAAACCCTAAATGGTGGCTCAAAGGAAAAAAAAAAAACAGTTTTCTTTAGGTGGCTATTGAGCCTTTCAAGCTGGGAAAGCTACTGCCAGATGGCCAGTCATATTTAAGAATGCGGTCAGGCATAGCCAAGCCCAGGAATACCTATGCAAGTTCAAACTATGTTTCATGTACTGTACTTTCTGTGATTACTCAGTAGGGGTTTTATGATTAAATAAGTTTAGGAAACAAAATATGCTATACCATATTCACCCTGCACCATCCATTGGAGACCCACAGGGCACATAAGTATATTAGAAGCTTTATGAAGTTCTACAGTAAATAAACAAATTTAATTTTGTTTAATCCTGTGTTTCCAGAAATTATTTGAACATGAGAATTTATGCAATTACATTTATTCTTAGAATACAAATTAGTTTCTTGGTGAACATGCAAAATACAATTGAAAAGTTGGCCTCTACTAATAATTAGTCAACAGTTTTTATGCACTTGAAATTAACCTATGGCTAAACTTTTTTTTTTTTTTTTTTTTTTTTTTTTTTTTGGTGAGGGGGCCGGAGTCTTGCTCTGCCGCCCAGGCTGGAGTGCAGTGGCAATATCTCGGCTCACTGCAAGCTCCACCTCCCAGGTTCACACGCCATTCTCCTGCCTCAGTCTCCAGAGTAGCTGGGACTACAGGCATCTGCCACCACGCCCGACTAATTTTTTTGTATTTTTAGTAGAGACGGGGTTTCATCATGTTATCCAGGATGGTCTTGATCTCCTGACCTCATGATCTGCCTGCCTCAGCCTCCTAAAGTGCTGGGATTACAGGTTTGAGCCACCGCGGCCAGCTGGCTAAACTCTTATAGAATGTTATTTCCAATAGCCCAAGGGGACAACGCCATTTAAAATTATAAGCATTGTTCCTGAGACTCCTTGGATATATGAAAATGCTAGTAGGGTCTGCTATTACATTTATGTATTCTCCAATGTTTAATATCTTACTGGCGAGTGGGATGTGGGTTGGCAAACTATATCCCAAAGGTAAAATCCAGTCTAATGTCAGTTTTTATAAATAAAGGTTTATTAGAACACAGCCATGTTTATTCATTCCTTTATTGCTCATGGCTGCTTTTGCAATATCACAACAGAGCTAAGTAATCCTTACAAAGATCATGGAGTCTGCAAAGCCTAAAATATTTTCTATTTGGTACTTTGTAGAAGCAGCTTGCTCACCCTGATTTCCAGGGTTACTTTTTATTTAACATCAGATGAAAACTTTCTAAAAGTAATCTTAGAGGAGATGTTATCCATAATAATTCAATCTGGAAAGTGTCTAACTAATAACCTTATCTAATGCCCAGACAGAATTTTACAACTGTCATAGATATAAAACTAAAACATCAAAACCCGATATTTCTGTATGAGCTGCAAAAGTCATGTTATAAAGAAAGTTTCAGTGTTTTGACACGTAACTAAGATTTGCATGCATACGTCTTAACTAAGAGTTGTATGCATAAGTCTTAGTATGTTTGTACTATTATAACAAAATACCTGAGACTGGGCAATTCAAAAAATAGAAATTTATTTCTCACTTTTCTGGAGGCTGGGAATTCCAAGATCAAGGTACTGGTAGGTCTGGTGTCTGATAAAGGTTGTTCTCTGCTTCCAAGATGGCAGCTTAAAAGTTATTTTCTCCAGAGGGGACAAACGCTGTGTCCTCACATGGCAGAAAAGACAAAAGGGTGAACTCACCCCCACCCCAACACCTTTTATAAAGACCTAATGACCTTGTAAGAGGCCTTGTCTCTTAATATTGTTGCACTGAGGATTAGGTTTCAACAAGAATTTTAGAGAAGACACAAACATAGCAGAAGTACATAGCACTTCGTGCTTCTGGGAAAAATTATTATAAAATTCTGATTTGATTTCAAAGATTTACAAGGTTGTCTTTTTTAAGAAGTCTAGAGAATTCCAGTAGCCCATCACATGGGTAAAATTTTAATCCTGTTAATTTATTAATGCACTTAAATTTAGCCTCTTCCAAACACTAATGAAAAATCTCTATTTGAGTTATAATTAATTGGACGGTTCTTGAAACATGCAATTTAGCTTAATCAAAAGTGAAAAATCTCATCTTTTCTCAATAAAGATAGAACTTCAACGTAATTGCCAAAAATATGGAACATTCTACATGCAAATTTAATAAAATAATCTAATACTTACAGTTAGTTTTTTATTAAATTACAGAATTTGGTGAGGCCTATATGGGTGGGTACTTTGATAGATGTCTTATGTTGGCATTTCAAATTATCATAACGTACTATAAATCAAAATGGGTTTTTCAAAACTTTATAACTTGACCACAAATGTTTTGTAAATATTGAAATAATAGCCATGATTTAAAATTCTGATGAAAACATATACTGAATATATTATTTCTATAATCAATAATAGTAGTCTAATACCATGTTCTTATCCCAAATGATAAAGGAGATTTTCTATAAGCAGGGCTTCAAGACGGCTGCCTAGAGGCATCTAGTATTCACCTCTCTACAAAGAAGAGTCAAAAAAGTGAGTAGATAATCACACTTTGAATAGATTGCCTAGAGAGAAGATAGGGATTCAAGAGAGAAGTGACAGAAAACACCTAAGGCAAGGAATGAGAGGTAAGTGAGGCAGCCTGCTCAGCCAAACTTTGTTGGGTGCCTAGAGAGCTTCCCATTGCGGGAAAAGGGTAAATGAAAGACCCAAGAAGTCCACATTCCCACTGTGAACTCCTGCAATCTTAGCCATGGGAGACCCCTTGACCTTCATGGACCCTGAGACTAACATAAAGATCTGCCTGGAGATTGTGCACCAGCATTGCTACAGAGAGAGCTCATGCTGAGTCCCACAAAACTCTGAGTCCCAAGCAGCTACAGCTACAGCATAGCACCAGTTTGAAGCCTTAACCCTCATCAGACTACTACATACTGCCAGGATCTCAATAGCCCCTGCATCTTTATATCTCTGAAGTCCTACTGATATTCCCTGCCTGCAGCCAGGCACCATTTCTAGATGCTGCTGCCAGGGCAAAAACACGAACCATTGGCAGCAACCCCCACTATCCCCAGAGAAGCTTAGCTTCTGTGCTTTTACAAGCATACTAAGGAAAGGCTACCTGCTTGCAGCCACTAACTGGGGCCAAAGCATGTGGTCCCCAGCCACCTGCCTAAGGCTGCTCCCAGCTAAAGGAACCCCACTTTCCCCAGCAACTGCTGCTGCTCCAACCTGAGCATTCTGACAGGGACTTGAAGATCACTCCACCCCTGTCTACCACAGCCAGCACCTGCATGCACCACTGGGAAGCCAGAGGACAGGCCCACCAAGCCCAGCTCCACAGGACCCAAGCATGCTATCTGGGAGCCTGGGAATTACCTGGCACAACCCACCACCACTGACACCTGAGCACTCCTCCTGGTGGCTTAACAGCAGGCCTACCTCACATTCCACTACCACCAGAGCAGGCACCCACCTGCACACACAACCTGTGGGCCTGGAGACTGGCCTTGCTAGCCCATCGCAGCCACCACTAACACTGGTGTAGACCACTTGGGAGATAGGGTTGTTCTGCCACCACACTGCCATTGCCTGTACCATGCCCATGTCCCAGAAGCCCAAAAACCTGCCCACCTACCAGGCCCACTGCTGCCATTCGTAGCATTTGAGCAAGTTGCATGGAGGCCCAAATATAAGCCTGTCTGGACATTCCAACATCAGTGCCAGCATATGCATATGCTTCCCTGGGGCAAAGGACAGGCACCACTGCCACCATTAGGGTCCAAGGGTTGGCCTACTTGACATCCCTGTCACCAGCAAATTTTCACCACAGACTCCACTAACAACCAACATAAGCCACTGAGCAAATCACAGACACTACTGATTCTGTTTACAGTTAAATAAATCATACGAAAACTATACTATGCACCCAGGATCAAAGTCAAAGTGCCCAACACAACTGACACCATAGATACAACTTCAGAGAAATGTCCTCCCCTATTAAAGAGAATTCAAAAAATTAGAAGAAGTGATTGTTACACTACTGCTCAGGTGTCAGTGGTGGTGGGCTGTGCCAGGTAATTCCCAGACTCTCAGATAGCATGCTTGGGTCCTGTGGAGCTGGGCTTGGTGGGCCTGTCCTCTGGCTTCCCAGTGGTGCATGCAGGTGCTGGCTGTGGTAGACAGGGGTGGAGTGATCTTCAAGTCCCTGCCAGAATACTCAGGTTGGAGCAGCAGGATATCAATGTAAGGATATAAGAAACATGAAAAAGCAAGAGAACATGACACCTCCAAGAAACACAATAATTCTTCCACAAGATATTCCAATGAAAAAAAATTATGAAAGTTTTGAAAAAGAATCCAAAATAATGACATTAAAGAAACTCAGTGAGCTATAAGACAAATGAGATAAACAACAAAAGAAAATGAGAAAAACAATTGAATGAGAAATTTACCAGAGGTGGATAACAAACAAACAAACAAACAAACAAAAAAAAAACCCAGAAATTTTCAAACTGAAGAATTCAGTCAATGAAATGCAAAATACATCTGAAATCTTCAACAACAGACTCAATCAGTCAGACAAAAGAATTTCAGAATGTTAAGATTGGTCTTTCAAAATAACCCAGTTAGAAGAAAATAAAGAAAAATGAATGACTAAAGCCTACGTGATATATGGGACACCACAGATTGAATTTTTGGTGTTTTAGCAAATGAAAAGTAAACAAAAGGGATAGAAAACCTATTTAACAAAGTAATAGATGAAAACTTCCCAAGTCTAAGAAAAGATTTAGACATCCAGATAGAGGAAGCTTAGAGATGCCCAAATAGATATAATTAGAAAGATCTTCACCATGGCTCATTATAGTCACAGTCTCAAATGTCAAAGAAAAAAGAGAATTCTACAAAAAGCAAGAGAACAGCATATAGCTACTTATAAGGGAATCTCCATTAGACTAACAGCATATTCCTCAACAGAAACCTTACTGGGCAAGAAAGAATGGGACAATATACTCAAAATGCTGAAAGAAAAAAAAAAAACTATCAGTCAAGAATTCTATACCCAGCAAAGTTACCCTTCATAAATGAAGGATTTAAAAAAAGTCTTTCCTAGACAAGCAAAACTGAGGAAATTCATCACAATTAGATCAGCCATACCAGAAATGCTTAAGAGAGTCCTACACCTAGAAGTGAAAAAATGGTATCTACCATCATGCAGACACACAAAAGTACTAAACCCACTGGTAAAGTGAATATACAAAGGAGAAAGATAAAGAACTCAAATGTTATCACTATAAAAACCCACCAAACTGCAATGATAAACAATAAGAGAGAAGGGAACAAAGACTAAACAAAGCTACCAGAAATCAGTTAATAAAATGAAAGGAACAAATATATAAATAATATAAATAATAATCAAATATAAATAATAATCTTGAGTATAAATAAATTAAAATTTACACTTAAAAGTCATAAGGTGGCTGAATGGATAAAAGAACGTGACTCAATTATATGCTGCCTATAAGAAATTCATGTTACCTGTAAAGATACATATACACTTACAGTAAAGGAATGGAAAAAGATATTATATGCAAACAGAAAGCAAAAATGAGTAGCTATCTTTACATAAGGTAACACAGATTTTAAATTAAACCAGTAAGAAGAAAGAAAAATAGCCATATACAATGGCAAAGGATAAATTCAGCAAGAAGATATAATAATTGTAAACATGTATACAGTCAACACCAGAGGACCAAGATTTATAAAGGAAACATTAGATCTACAGGAAGAGACAGACTGCAATACAATAATAGCTGGATATGTCAACACCCACTATCAGTATTAGAGAGATCTTCTAGACAGAAAACTAACAAAGAAACATTGCATATAAAGTGAACTTTAGAAACAAACAGACCTAACAGACATACAGAACATTTCATCCAACACCTATAGAATGCACATTCTTCTCATCAGCACATGGAATGTTCTCCAGGATAGACCATATGTTAGAACACTAAACAAATATCAACAAATTTTTAAAAAATCAAGATCATATCTAGTATCTTCCCATACCACAGTGGAATAAAAGTAATCATCACGGCTGGGCACGGTGGATCATGCCTGTAATCCCAGCACTTTGGGAGGTTGAGGTGGGCGGATCACCTGAGGCCAGCAGTTCGAAATCAGCCTGGCCAACATGGTAAAACCCCGTCTCTACTAAAAATAGAAAAATTAGCCTAGCATGGTGGCTGAGGCAAGAGAATCCCTTGAACCCAGGAGATGGAGGTTGCAGTGAGCTGAGATGTATTTATAGACAACTGATTTTCCATAAAAACACCAATAACACACACAGGGGAAAGGACACCCTTTTCATTACATATTACTGGGAAAACTGGATATCCATATGCAGAAAAAATTAATCTAGACCCCTATCTCTCACCATATATAAAAATCAATCAGAGATGGATTAAAGACTTAGACATAAAGCCAAAAACTATGAAACCACTATGAGAAAGCATAGGGAAAACACTTCAGGACATTGGTCTAGACAAAGATTTTATGAGTAACACCTCAAAAGCACAAGCAAAAAGAAAAAAGTAAACAAACAGAACCATATTATTATACTAAAAAGCTTCTACACAGATAGCAACCAACAGAGTGAAGAGACAACCTGCAGAATGGTAAAAAATATTTGCAAACTATTTATTCAACAGGATGCTATAATAATATACAGTATATACAAGGAACTCAAACAACTCAAGAGGAAAAAATAAAAGCAAAAACAAATAGTCACATTAAAAAGCATGCAAAGGACATGAGTAAACATGTATTAAAAGAAGTCATATAAATGGCTTACCAGGTATAAGAAAAAATACTCAACATTAATAATCATTGAGAAAATGCAAAAGTACAGTAGCATCCTCCTCCAATTAGAATGGCTATTATTAAAAAGAGAAAAAACAATAGATGCTTGTAAAAACACAAAGAAAAGGAATCTCTTCTAGACAGTTGGTAGAAACGTAATTTAAAAGCAACTATGGAAAACAATATGGAGAGTTCTCAAAAAACTAAAAATATAAACACAATATAACCCAGCACTCTCACTACTGGGTATTTATCCAAAGGAAAGAAATCAGTATATAAAAATGATCTCAGCACCCCCATGTTTATTGCAACACTATTCACAATAGCAAAGATATGGAATCAACCTAGATGTTTATTAACAGATGATCAATAAGGAAAATGTAAATATACACAATACCTATATGTTATTCAGCCATAAATAAAGTCATTTGAAGCAACATCTATGGAACTGGAGGTCCTTATGTGAAGTGAAATAAGCCAAGCACAAAAACACAAATACTGAATGTTCTTACTCATATGTGGGATCTAAAATAGCGTATCTCATGGAAGTAGAGTTGATTGGTCATTACCAGAGGCTGAGAAGGGTCTGGGGATGTGGGGAATAAAGACAGGTTGGTTAGTGGATACAAAAAGCAGTTTAAGAGAATAAATAAGTCCTAATGTTTAATAAGAGAGTAGAATGACTATAGTTAACAACATATTGTAGAAGAGAGAATTTGAAAGTTTCTGAACACATAGAAATAATAAATACTCGAGGCAATGGATACCCTAAATACCCTGACTTGATTATTACACATTCTATGCACGTAACAAAATGTGTTATATGTATCCCATAAATAAATACAAACATTATATATCAATTTTCAAAGGGCGTTAAGTTCCTTAAAAGTGAAAAGTCAAAAGACTCCCCAAATTGAATGCATATCTAAGTACATATGAACAAAGACTCCAATATGACTGTTAGCAATATACATGGAAAGTAAATTACATCAATCAAGCACGTTGAGGTCACTGGCCTGCCTGAAAAGAGTTTCTTTCTTTCTGAAGTTTAAGTACAAGAATATCCAGTCCTAGAGAAACTTACACTTGGACAGATTTACAAAAAGCTAAGAGAAGAAGTGAATAGAAATGGGATATAAATCCACTTAAAATGATTTATAAACATTTACAATAATGGCTATTATTGATCAAGGATTAGTATATGCCACAGATTGTGGTATGTGGCTTTTGTGTATTATTTTCTTATATAAGATAGAAACTATTTTCATCATTTGTGATAAGGATGTTGGGATTCTGAGAGTTTAATCTTGCTGAGGATTCAAACAAATAAATGACTAAGAATTTTAAGCCATGACTACTGGATTCCAAGCCTAGGCCCTTGCAACTGTGCTCTAACATCATAACTGAGAAGCTCACTGATTCAGGCAAATGAAAATATAGACCAAGAAAGCATAATTTGCTCTTTTAAAATCTTGACTGCCACCTGATGTGTCTGTGTTATGATCCAGAGGTTTAAAAAAGAGAGCTAACAAGAAAATAAAGAAAAACTTCTTGTGAGACATCTAACATTCCCATACTTCTTAGTCAAGTTCAGTTGACTATGTGGTCTCTACATTGGGACGCTGGGGATAGAAAGTGCCACTAGTAAAGCTAGAAAAAAAAACTAGAGAAAAGGGAGACCAAAGGGAGTGGACTTTGACACGTAAAAGCTGAAACCATTCAATCTGTTTCCTTCAGGTCTAATGACTTCAACGTGAATCAGAATGAGCAGAAAAGAATCCAGGGAAACAGCTGATTAATGGCACATAAAGTAAATTTCTGGAAAAATTATAGTAACCAAACACCAGAAAATTGAGGAGCAATTTGAAAGCAGTGTTTACATAGAGGAATTACAAATGGTATGGTCAAACATACGTATAAATACATTGAACATACACTTCAGTTGGATGAATTTTAGTAATGAATGAAAACAGTTTGCTGAAAGTGAAAAGCGTAAGATTGTAAAGTCTTGGCCAAAGAGATTAGGTAGCCTTCTTTTAAAAAAATTCTAAAGTTGTTTCTTTAATAAATTTATTATGACTAACGTGGCACATCTAAGAGGAAAATGCAGTTTCATTTCCTTTATCCCCTCCCCACCCACTTTCAGGAGGTCCTATACTCACCCTTCTACTTTTAAGAAAGTGGTTTTCAAAGTGTGATTTGTAGAATGCCTGAGACAATTCCAGAGAGCCTACAGGTCAAAACTATTTTCACAATCATAAAGCAGATGTCTTTGCTTTTTAAAAACCTCTTAGACATTTGTAGTGAGGGTGCAAAAGCAAGGACAGTAAACTGCTGGTACTTAAAAGCAATTGAAGGTGGCACAGAACTGTACTAGTACTCATTGTATTCCTAACCACTGCACTCCCAATTACACATCTTTATAATATTCAACATGACTAATTTTGAAGTGAGCATAAAATAATTCTACTACATACTAAGGTTTGAGAGTTCTCTTGATATGAAGGACTTGTGTGATTGAGTTGCAAGCAGTACTAGCTGATAATGGAACATCATTTTCACTTAAAATAATGTTTTCCTTGGGAGGCCGAGGCGGGCGGATCACAAGGTCAGGAGATCGAGACCATCCTGGCTAACACAGTGAAACCCTGTCTCTACTAAAAATACAAAAAATTAGCCAGGTGTGGTGGCAGGTGCCTGTAGTGGGAGGCTGAGGCAGGAGAATGGCGTGAACCCGGGAGACAGAGCCTGCAGTGAGCCGAGATCATGCCACTGCACTCAAGCCCGGGCAACAGAGCAAGACTCCGTCTCAAGCAAGCAAAAAAACAAACAAACAAATAATAATAATAATAATAATAATGTTTTGCAGACAAGCTATGGTTATAAAAACTTGCTTATTTAGTGGATAATTTTTCCTGAATGGAGACTGTTAAAAAAAAAACAATTAATAGTATTTGTTTGCAATGATAAAATTGAAGCTCTCGAAAGAAAATTAGAAATTTGGAAGACTTGTATCTGCAACCATAAGCTTAGGAGTTTCACAGTACATAAAAACTTTTAAAATAATATCCATGGTGATATTAATGAGTATGACTTTTGATACTATGTATTAACATACCAGGATAACTCAATGGACAAATATTTTCCAATGACCAATATACAATGTCACAAAATAATGCATAGATTAAAGATTAATTCAAAATGCCTAAGATCTCAATGTATTTTAAAGTAACAGAATATAAAAAGTGTATTGTTATGATTTTAGATTCCACACTGCAAATAGCCTTTCAAAACCAATCATTTGTCAAGTTTTGGTGTAGTACCAAAGAATATCTAAAACTACGTAAAAAGGTCTACTATAATGCTTCTGTTTCCATCTACATATCTGGGTAAGGCTGCAAGTTGTTCATATCCTTTACTAAAAAAAACTATTATAAAAGATTGATGCAAGAACATACACGAGAATTCAGCTCTTTTCTGTGAAGTCAGATATCAAAGACATTTGCAAGTGTAAAACAATCAATGCCACTTAATTTTTTTTGTTTTGAAATGTATAGTTATTATTCATAAAGGTACAATTTAAACTATTTTAAATACACTAATACCTACTTTTTCTACTTTTCATTTTAAATTTTGATTGCAGTAAATATAGACAGATAGAAGCTATATAAGTAAAAGCTCTTTTAGGTCCTCAATAATTTTTAAGAGCGTATAGGATCCTGAAACCAGAAAGTGAGAATCACTATTTTAAGGGCACTTTCTTAAAAGGCTTTTTAGATGAAACTTTCCTAATTTCTTTTCTATTTCAATTGAAATAATTTAATGAGCTTTCCACAAATCTCATATTCTGGCATTAAGACAAGCAGTTAATATTCACGAGCAGCTACTATGTAACATAAACACAGCACTCCAATATGAACAGGGGGAAGATGACTAACCAAAGACCTTAAACTCCAACACCTGCAGATCGTAGGCCTGTGACATAAATGGGTAAAATGATTTCCATCTAAGAACGAAGCCCTATCCACTTTCTTAAAACCCACCACATTATTTTCATGTTATCATTTTTGATAGAGACTTGAATTCCAAGAATAATATTTCCATCTTGAAGCAACCATAAGAAAACAACAGAACAAGTTTCATTATAAATGGTCACCCACAGTAGTGCCTTTTGGCTTTTGCCCTCAGCACAGAAGAACATTTTCTGGCCCTTGTCCAGCTACACCTTTCCCCACAGTGAAGAAGCTGCAGAGACTAGGGGACATGCCACCGGGAGCCTGCACCTAAACCCCATTTCACAAGCCCTGGACCCCAAAGTTCTCCCCAAAATGGGTTTGAATTGCTTCGATGACTTGCGTGAGCCTCTTTTCTAGATTTATCCTCCTGAGGCTGGGGACTGCACCCTCTTCCCACGTGATGACCCCTAGACCTGTGGAGTAGGCACGGGGTCCTTGATGGCAGTGGGCAGAACTTATACAAGTAAATTGGGGTTTCTGGGACAGAGTAGGGATGAACAAGCAGGAGTGCAAACCACAGTGTGAAGATGGGCTCTTCCTATGGCACCACATGCCACCCCAGAACTTTGAGAATCACAAATTTGAATTTAGCTTTCTGGGTAGTTATGAAGGTGTATTTGTCAAGGTAGAAGGATAAAACATATTTTATATAACAGTTTGTTGGCTTCTTTTATAACTTAATAATTTAAACATATGAAATGTGGATGTGTATTTGAATTCCCTCTCCAAATCACAAATATTAAGGGATGAGCCTGGCTTTTGATGTTTGGCTTAGAAATGGGAAGAGCTGGCCAGGTGCAGTGGCTTACGCCTATAATTGCAGCACTTTGGGGGGCCAAGGCTGGTTGATCACCTGAGGTCAAGAGTTCAAGACCAGCCTGGACAACACGGCAAAACCCTGCCTCTATTAAAAATATAAAAAATTAGCCAGGCGTGGTGGCAGGCACCTGTAATCCCAGCTACTTGGGAGGCTGAGACAGGGGAATCACTTGAACCTGGGAGGCGGAGGTTGCAGCGAGCTGAGATTGCGCCATTGCACTCCAGCCTGAGTGATGAAGTGAGACTGTCTCAAAAAAGAAAAAAAAGAAAAGAAAAGAAATAGGAAGGGCTGGGGGAAGAGGGAGGGAAGATGGTCACTATACTGGTATATTCTGTCTAAAGACTATAGACATTCTCAGATTCAGCTGAAGAGTGCCAGACATTCTGATTTTTGAAGGAGTATTAGGAATCCAAATTTTAATGCAGAAAATTCTAATTTTAAAATCTTGACAACAAATTTTAAAAATTAACAGCTGGTAGCAAACACTGACTAGTCCAAATAATGTATTCTGTAGCTGAGAGCTGGCCAGAGGCTCACTAGCTTGTGGTTTGGGCTTGAAGGAAATCTGCAACATCATGGAGTTCCAATGCTCTTCTTTCAGCATCCTTACTAGCATCGCGATGAATAATAATGGCTACCTATCATTACATGCCAGGTGTTACATTAAGATTTGTGAACATGCTATTTCAACAGCATTCATACTTCCCAATGTTTTTTGTTTGTTTGTTTTCATCCATGGAAAGCTGAGGAGCTCAACCACCCATTTCTATTTGTCCAGTCTCTTTTATAATAATTTGTAACAAGAAATCTTTTTATCCTTTTGCTCAGCAAGTACAGTAAGGATAAAATATAAGGTCATGGATTAGAACATTTACCTGGTCTGTGAAGCGATTAAATCTTGGTACAAATTGTTGTAATTAAGTGAGTTAATGTGCTTCCCATATTGATTCCAAGTCTGTAATTCAATAATAGGTTCTGGGCAAGTGAAACTTGAACCTTCTAAGCAATATAGGCATTGGGCATAAAACTCTTCTGCATCTATGCCAATAAAGTGTCATCTCTTGATTACAACTTCTTTTATAGCTTTTCCATAACTCCTTCAAATGGTCTTCTAGATGGGCTATAAAGTAGTTAATCAGAGTAAATTAAAATTTGTACTTAGTACTAAAATGTAAATTAATTGTATGTTTTCCCCCAAATCCAACCATTTGAAACATCTGGTATGGATATTTTAGTGCTTCATTCACCCTAATGGTGATAATTTTAGCAAGTTATTAAAACTACTTCTCACTTCCCCATCATAGTAGTCCAAAGGATGCAGCTAATGTTTCAGCATTGAAGCATCTCTTACAAACTCATTAGAGAAACAACCGGTCCTCTTTGGTTCATCATAAAGTAAAACAGAGCAGAACGTTATCATCTGTCCACTGCCCACCAGACAATGAAACCACTGGCCTTACTGTGAAAAACGTTTAAAGTTTTCAAGAATCAAGGGCATTAAGTACAGAAAATTAATCTTTTCGCTGCCAAGTTTTATACTTTTGCATATCAATTTCCCCCAGCTGTGATAGTTTCTTTTATAACATCTGCTGGAGAGGAGGGATGCAAAGTGATTGTATTTAAGCACACCAATACTCATTTGATGATTAAGGCTAACAGAATTGTGGGAATTTTGTGACATGTAATTGATATAAATTATATAAAAACTAAAAATGCTCATTACTTTTAATTAAGAAATAAGTCAGGAAAGATTTTTCCGATGTTCTGAATAATGTGCATTACAAATGACTGATAATAATTCATGCAAAGAGGATCACATATTGAATTCAGAATGTTCATATTTCACTGTTACATTACAAAACTATTTCTATTCAGTTTTCTTTCTCTTAGTACTTCGCTATCTCTATTTAGCATTATGCAGCTAACTTGACTAATTTTTCTCACCAGAATTATTCAGTATTCTACTCAATTATCTTTCTGGTTTGATCTCTTAGACATGAGAGACTTAAATATTAATCCCTGTAATCCCAAGGGTGAGAAGCCAGAATCTAGACAGATCCAGATAGGTCTACATTCAAACCACTAAATGTTCTATTTTCATAAATTATTTTCCCTGGACTTTATTGAACTTGCCATTTGTTTCAGTTTCATATAGACATGGCCTAATCAACTACATAAAAACCAACATTTTAAAAGTTGACAAACACACAGAATTAGCAATTCAGTAGTCAACAAAAAGGCCCAATCTCTTTTGACCACACCAATACATTAAAAGGACTGAATCAAACTTTTCCCCTTTTACTCTCTTTCACAGGGCTTGATGCTACCTGTCTGGTTTCTAGCTCTGACTGATGTAGAGGGTAATGCAAACACCATAAAGAGTCCATAGGGAAGTTCATATAAGGCCAAAAATGGAATCTGAAAATAAAGTATCTAAATATACATGCTAACTATTCTCCAGTGACTCAATTTACTCAGAGAAAATAATGTAATACTTTCACTATGTCAAAAGTTCTACCCACCGCCCCCACCCCCTATCCCTCCACACACACAAATCTATTTGCCTCTAAAGCTTTTATTTTTTCTTTTCTTTGTTTGGAGGCACACAGACTTTCACTCATGTGGTTCCAAGTGCTCAGCCCTTGGAGACTCATGATGGCGATAGAAGATAAGACACGTGCCTTCTAGCATCTTCAAGTTTAGAAGACAAACTAGGAGAGACACATGCAAAACAGTAGAACATTACCAAATAACTAGATGGGTATGTACATATTCAACCAAGCTTTAAGTGTTTGATGTCTCATTGCCTTGCACTTGCTAAGATTCTACCCTCACCTATTTTGAATGTATCATCCCTCGGGGGCTTTTTAAACTTTTTATAGCAACTGTATATCTAAATCTAAATATATAAATCTCCTTAAATGACAATTTTCACTGGGATTTCTTTTCATAAATACAGGCTCTTATTTCACTTTCCTGCAAAATAATAGGCAGCTCTACTTCTCCCTGCCAGCTGCTATTGTTACATGCATTACTAAATGGCGTTGCAACTTGAATAGTCTACAGAAGGTTTAACTTGGATCAAAACATTCTGGAGAAGTCTATAGAAAATATTAGGCTTAGTTTTATTCATTAGTATTGTTATGAGCCCTCATTAATATGTGCATAATTTTACTATGCCTTTAAATCATTTGTAAATAACCCAAAAAGGCTTACATAGTTACAGAGGTCAGAGAAAACAGAAGGAGAAACATGTGTTGTATGCATGTATTGCTTATCTGATTTGGGGTTTCCTTATTTATCATTTGAGTGAGGCATTGGAAGGTTGTTTACAGAAAATAGCTTGCAAGATAGAATCATCCCTTTGTCACAAACGTAAGCGTCAAGGAAGAGCCCTGGTCAATGCAATTTGTATCCTCATAGAGAAATATTCGGCCATTTTTCCCATTGCAAATGAGACTTTCTGATATGTGACTTAAAACATTACTTGATTGTCCCATCTCAACATTTTATTTAAAATTAATTATACTTTTATCAAATTAGGTATCAAAAAGAGAGTAACATTAAGTGTATATAGGGGACATTCTTATTTACTCCTCAACAAGCATTCCACCCTAGGTGTCAGCCTAGAAAAAACCTTCCCACTAGTTAATACACATTAGCATCTCAAAGTGTAATCTGCAGACCAGCAGCTTTGCCCTCATCTGGCAGCTGTTAGAATTGCAGGCTATCTCCTTTCCCCAGACCTACTCAATCACAGTGTGCACTGAAACATCTGTCAGATGATTCACGTACATATTAAAGTCTGAGAAGTCCTGCCCTCCCACACCAGTGTATAACAAATGCATTCCAGGTGTGACTGAGACATTGCTGTCACCACCCCACAGAGCCTAGGGTCTCAGATCGTTCACTGTTGGCTTAAGCAGTTCTGAACATGTATCCCAGTTCGTCAAATATAGATTTCTATATGTGCCAAGAAGTTTAAGAAATAAAAGGTTGGAAACCACTTGTCTGAGCAAATCAAGCTCTTCCCAGGACTTCTTCCAATGAGTAGTTCACAAATGGACAGACATGCAGCTTCAGTCAGTGCGGCACGAGGGAAAGGCTTCTGGGGGAGCTAGGGAGGCATTGGGAGAGTTTTGTTGTACCTAAGATTCCCAGAAGAGCAACACTCTCTTATTCTTTTGGTCACTGCTGCTTCAGGAGGCTACTCTGCAAACTGCTGGGCCATCTTGCTAACAACCAGAGGATGAAGCCAACACTGAAGATGACAAAGCAGAGAGAGATGAAAAGAAGGTTTGTCTTTATGACACTGCGGAGCCACAGAGCCAACCTGCCCTGGAGCCTCCATAACCTCTGGACTTCTTGCTAGATGAGGTAATGCATTTCCTTACTCTTCAAGCCCATTTGGCTTAAGGTTTCTTTTAGTTGCAAATCATCCTAATAAAGAGGAGAAAGGGCAATTTTGCTGATTGCATGCAAACTGGTTTCATGTATATTTGAAAAAGGTAAAGCAGCTCAGATGCTATAAGCATCTAGAGTAGGCGTGTCCAATATTTTGGCTTCCCTGAGCCACATTGGAAGAAGAATTGTCTTGGGCCACACATAAAATACAGTAACACTAATGATAGCTGATGAGCTAAGAAAAAAAAAATCATAAAAAAAACCATCTCATAATGTTTTAAGAAAGTTTATAAATTTGTGTTGGGCCACATTTAAAGCCGTCCTGGGCCACATGCAGGCCACAGGTTGGACAAGCTTGATCCAGAGCATTATTATTGATACTTCACACTTTACGACCTCCCACTCAAAACTCCTGGAATGCCAGTTCTCAAGGGAAACTCATTGAGCGGTAGAGTAAAATAAGTGTGTGATGAATAAATGAAAGAACGAATGAACAACAGCACAAGTACACTGAGTTAAAGCCTTCCAAAATATTTACAATTACCTTGAATTCCATTTTGGTGTTACCACTCCTCTTTTTGAAAGCTACTGGGGCTTATTAACAAATTACTGTTTGCCACAAAATTCTCATCCATATTATAAACTTATATCATTTTACCCACCTGCATAATACTTGCAATGCTTTTAATTATATAGCATGAGGATACACATATAATATTTAATGAATAATGCAAAGGAAAATATATTTACCACCATATCATGCCACTCCAAACCATGGGGCCATGAAATACCTTATATTTTATTTTTCCACATATTCAGAGGAATATACACAGCCATCTGGTAAGGTCTTTCCCCACCTAAGCAATAGAAAGTTGTTGGAAGCTACAGGTTCAGTTAAACCATCTTCCAAAAGAGATTACTTGCTCATGGTAAATGCCACTTGACATTAATGGTTCAGAGAGTCATTGTCAGAAAGCAATATTAGAGGATGAAGCCAGAGTGCCACTGGCTTGTTTGCCTCTAAGAACAATGAACACGTAGTGCACACCCATGTTACTGATGTGTCTTATTGCACTTGCATTCATTTGGGTGGAAGATGTACTCAAAGTAGGAAAGAACAACGATGGACCAAGTGTCAGGACCCCTGTTCTAATCAGTAATTAGCTGTCACATCACCTCTCTGAGTCCCAGTTACCTCATTTACAGAATGAAAGGGTTGCCTGAGACAGCAATTCTCAGTCCTATCTGCCCATTAGAATCACCTGGAGATTTATAAACATATAGACAGTTAGATCACATCACTAGATATTCCGATTTAATTGGTCCAGGAAGAGGAGCAAGGGTCATAAATCTTCTCATGTAAATCTAATGTGCAGCCATGTTTGGCAACTAGTAACTTAGATATTTTTAGGTTTCTTCCCAACTTGAACTGGAACTGTCTTTTATTCTAGTATTCAATTGTCCTGGAATGTCTTAGTTATGTTCAGCCAGGTACTCTTTTTTTTTTTTTTTTTTTCATGCATGGGGAATGCCATTGAAGGAGCTCATATCCCAGTCCCACCCTACTCTGCCTCCTGCTTACTCCTGGTTTCAGACAAACAAAACTATACTTGGTAGCAGTGGTAGAAAAAAGGATTAATATATGGCAGAGCACATAAAGGAGAAAAAAAGGCTCCTTGTAGGATTGTTCTGAACCCTTGGCATGTCCTTATTTCTGTCTCCTAAATTGGGACATGCTTTGGGCTCTACACCCAGATTTGCTCTTTGCAATAATCTTGATTCAACATCCACAAAGGATACGGAATCACTCTCAGGAGAGACCACATAAGATTGCAGAGAGAGATGATTATACACCTATTTTACTCCAAACACAAGCGACTAAAGATACATATCTAGTCGACCACTGGGCTATCATAAAGCATATTTTTATTGGAAATAAAATGTACTTCTGGTTTCGACATGGATAGCATAGACCACACACTATCCTCAGTAAAATAAATAAATAATTTTTTAAAAAGCCAATTGAGCAGCTCTTCAATATGGAGATAATACTAATAGCAACTTTTCACTGTGCTCTGGCCAAATTCCAGCTACTGGAATCTGTATTTCTATGCCTAAAGGTTTCTTCCAGAACAGAAGACTGCTTATGCTTAGTACAAAGTGCAAAGACTTAACATTCCCTCCACCAGGGACTCGCAGAAATTTCTTTATGAATATTCCAGCTCCCTGGCCCTTCGGGTGAGATAAATCTGAGGCATGTGTTCTGCACAGCCTCCCAGAGTTACCCACAAGCTTAAACTTCGGTGGCCACTGTGGTACCTGGCTTAATAATGTGTCTCTCTTGGCTTCTTCTTCTCTTTGTAACACTTCTTACTCACTTTCCTAATGGTGTTGTCTGCACTTAATAATAAAAATCTCGCTCTTGAATCCTGCACTCTTTCTAGAAGAACCCAACCTAAGATAACACTGTTAGCAGTTTTCAAGGCACTCATGGGAACTGAGTAGTACATGTTTTGAGGGTTTTGGGGAGGGATAAACATTAAAACCAAAAAGTAAATGAGGAAATCATATTGTAATGTAACGTGAGAGACCCAACCAGATGTCCCTCTATCAATTATGATGGACTCAAAGGTTAAAGAAACAGTTCTCTACAAGTTAGGGATTCAGGGTCCGGCTGGCATGACAAATATCTATATTCCTATGGGCTAAACCTCCTAACCATAGGAGCCATCAACTCTGATTTACAACCCAGACCTACAACTCTGATTAGACAGAGGACCAGCCTTACAAACATCCTTTTCTGATAAGCTATTGCAGACTTTAAGCCAGTTTTAGTCAGCTTATAGAGGCTGTGCACAAGCTGCCTTTGTGTCTTACAGATCACTTTTTGACATAAAGTGCAAAATTCCACCTCATTTTAATGCTAAAGCTCTCCCAAAGTGAAGATGAGATATTTGTTACATATATGTCTATCCATTGTTCATGCACTCACCTCACCTCATATATATGTATAGCTTTTCCCCCAAACCTTCTAAATATGGATGATACTGGCTCTGTGAGGCAAAAAACCCAATATGTCCTTCTCCTCTTCAAAGAGAGAACATCTTTTGTCCACACTGGAGACCTTTACTTCCAGACTTGATAACCAATATTGCCAATAAAGCTCTTGTAGCTATTATTTAGCCATCCTGGTGGTCTTTGGGATAATAGTAGAAAAAGAAAAGTCACAGAAGGGTAAATGGGGGGAGTGATGGGGGGTAGGGGCAGCATGTTATATTAAATAGGTTGTCAGGTAGGGAAGAATAAAAAGCTGAGTTTGTTTCAGACTCCCAGAAAAAGAGAAGAAAAAAAAAAAGCAGTTGAGTTTGAACAAGATTTTAAAATATGGTATAAAAATACATGCATGGAAGCGTGAAATGTCCCTTTAAATTAGCAAAATATAAAATTTTGGACCAATTATAAGTTCAATACAGTTGTATCTCCTTGCTCTGAATACAGAGAAAAGCAACCACAATTTCCTTCTTTGTGTTGTAGTTGCCCCCTGGCTTATGCTACATGGTCCTTGCTGTCTCTAGATTTGTGAGCTGTCTTTATTTACATGACAATTGAACATGATTTTAAATCCAATGTAGAAGGAATGTGATGAGTAGTTCCCAGAAAAGGGCAATAGAGCAAACTCAAATACTGTACTGTGCCTCCTTCCCCATGGCGGATACATTCCAAGACTCTCAGTGGATGCCTGAAACTGTGAATAGTGCCAAACCCTGTATTACTATGTATGGACTTGTTTTCCCTTCTTCACAATTTCACAGATAGAAGATTTACCTCTTACCATAGATCTTAGCAACCTCAGCATACAATTTTTTTCTTTCCTTATTAAGTTGAGAATTTGTACCTATTCACTTAAAGGAAGCACTTCATGGCTTCTCTTTGGCATATGTGAGTTGTGAGCTTCACTACTCTTGTGCTTCTGAGCCATTTTTAAGTAAAATAAGGGTTACTTGAACACAGGCACTGCAATACCACAACAGCCAATCTTGTCAACCTAAAAGGAAGAAGCTGAGGCTAAATTAATATAGAGAGTTTATTTGGGCCAATGTTGAGGACTGCAGCCTGGAACACACTTCCAGGTTGCCTTGCAGGGTGCTTTGGAGAGGAAAGGAGAGGCTCAAGTTTTTTTTGTCTGTTTTGTTTTGTTTTAAAAGGACAAATCAGGAGAGGGGGCAATTACAGAGGCTGTTCGTCATGAATTCGTGTTGGCTTATAGAAATAGCATTGGTTAGTGACTGGCTATGCGTTGGTGAACTATAGCATGCACAGCGTTTGACGGCTACTTGGCCTCAGTTAGTCTAGAGCCCACACAGCAAGTGGCTTCAAAAGATAATTATTTAGCTCAAGAGGGAGTGAGTGAATGCTGTTACATTTTAAATGCCCCTGTAAGCTTTTATAACCTAAAGAAGCTCACATTTCTCAGATATAGAGTTGTTTATTTTTCTTCCTCAATCTGATTACCAAGAGGACTACTAAGTGACTAACTGGTAAATAGAGTATACAGCGTGGAGACACTGGACAAAGGGATGTTTCATGTCCCAAGCAGGACACAGAGAAGTGGCATGAGATTTCATCACCCTATTCAGGATGCTGCACAATTTAAAACTTATGGATTGTTTATTTCTGGAATTTTTCTTTTAATATTGAATGCAGGTAATTGAATCCGTGGAAAGCAAAACTGCAGACAAAGGCAGATTACTATATATAATTTCATTAAAGAATCTCTGGTGACTTGCAAAGTCAGTTGAAAGACAAGTTTAATTAACAGACACCATATTTGATACCAATCAGTTGATTTATATGATCAACCTGAGGACATGAAACTTTCATACTCTTTATGAGACAGCCTGGGAGAGGGCCGACGAGGAGATAGGAAGACAAAAGTGGCTCCTTCCTTCTGACTCCTCAGCAGTTTACCTGAGCATGGTTATTTGAGCATGTCTCTGGCTCAGAAAAGTGTTACTGGGGAGGGGTCATAAAACGTTTTTAAAACTATACCATGTAGTTTGTATGTTATCTCAAAGGCAACAAGAAGCTTCGAAAATTTTTAAGGCATATCAGACTTATGAGGTAGAAAATTAAGGTTTCTGTATGAAGAATAGATTGAAGAGGAGGGAAGGAGGGAAGGAGATAAGAGACAGAGGAAACATAATGGTTATGATGATTATTTTGGAGTGCAGTGAGCAGAGTCCAGCAGGAAGGTAGTGTTGGTGTACTTTTGCCATTTGGGACAAGATATATGACTCAGGACTAGGCAGCAGTTACTGATAAGCTGTGATGAGAAGTGTTGAGATAAACATTTATTGCACCCACATGGCTTTCATTTTTCAGGGTGTCAGGTCATATGTTAAGTCATTATCTAAAAGTATCTACTATCTGTATTTATGAAGACCTGTGACAGTTTACAAGTTAAAATGAAATGCCAATTGCTTACTGAAATTGAATATCTACATATCCTATGATCTAGCAATTCTACTCTTAGGCATGTACTGAACAGAAATGCATACATATGTGTCTATTATTAAAAGACTTATACAAGAATGGTCATAGTGTTATTTGTAATAGCCTCAGACTGGAAATAACCCAAATGCCCATCAACAATAAAATGAAAAAATGTGGTATATACAATAAAATAATGAAGTATATACAATGAAATAAGGCACTAAAAATCAACAAAATATTGCTACATGTAACATCATGAATAATACTACTAAGTAGAAAAATGTAGACATGAAAGAGTACATAATGCAAAATTCCACTTACGTAAAGTTGTTTTCCTCAGTGATAAAACTAATCTATTATGTTAAAAATCTGAATAGTAGTTATATTTGGTGAGAGGAAGGTGGCAGTGAAGGATTTAGGAAACAGAGGGGTCATCTGATATATTGATGATATGTTACTTCTTGACCTGGGTAGTAAGTGAGAGAGAATGTTTACTTTATGAAAAATCATAGAGTTGTGTACCTAATGATTTGTGTGCCTTTCTGTCTGCACTCCTTCTTATAAATATACAAAAAGGGCGAAAGAATACACATTCATGGGAAGTTATTTAAAAGTTATATTACTTTTTGTCATTAGGGAAAAAATGCTATGCCAAATAAAGTGTTTAGGAATAAAATAAAACAGACTGATTCCATACAGGAAGCAGTGACAACAGCTTTTACTATTCATCTAAGCTGAATTATTACAATGAAAATATTTGAATCCAAATGCTCCAGGAGATAAATGCAAAAAGAGGAGCAATCTGCATAACTTATTTCTAAAAGGCAATATAATATAAAGTAAACTGATGTGGAAACAGACATTATATGTTAGAGACCAAGGAAAAATATTCATACTTAACATCTATCAAGTACTTACTGTTTGTCAAGCAATGAGATAAGAAGTTTATATTCACTTTAGCTTATTTAATAATCATAATAAGCTTATGAGATCGTTGTCACAGTTATACTCATTGACCAGATTATGAAATGGAGACTCAGAAAAGTTCAATTTGGAAAGAGAACTGATTGAGTCTTAACCACTTAATATACCAGTGGGTGACACTGGACAAGCTATTATATCCTCTAAACCTTAGTTTCCTCTTCTGTAAAATGGAAGGGTCCTCACAGATTTGCTTTGGGTATGGTATCATGCAGACAAGGAGTGATTACTTTCATTGTTTGAATTAGAAAGGGTAGGCTAAGTCAACTGCAGAGAAAAGCTTTTCCATGGCTGACTTCAGAAGAAATGATGGCTTCACTAGGCAAGAATCTTAACCCTGGTAGTATTCACAAACCTGCCTGATCAGAAGAACCAGCAAAAATAAACCATTTTTGTTTTAACAAATACACGTTCCTTAATCCACTCTAAGTGTACTGAACTACAGATTCCAGAACAGGTGCCCAGAAAGCTGTTTTTGTAATAGTCTCCTCCCAATCCCAGTGATTTTTCCATTCTTATGACCAATAATGGTTACGATCAATAAACTCCAGATTTCAAAAAACCTAGATAGGTTCCTCAGAGAGAGTATTATTTTTATCTTGAATCTTTTTTTTTCTTTAAAGACAGAGTCTCACACTGTCACCCAAGCTGGAGTGCAGTGGTGCGATCTCAGCTAATTGCAACCTCCACTTCCTGGGTTCAAGCAATTCTCCTGCCTCAGCCTCCCAGGTAGCTGGGATTACAGCACCTATCACCACGCCTAGCTAATTTTTGTATTTTTAGTAGAGACAGGGGTTCACCATGTTGGCCAGGCTGGTCTCGAACTCCTGACCTCAAGTGATCTGCCTGTTTGGCCTCTCAAAGTGCTGGGATTACAGGCTCGAGACACCACACCAGGTCTTTTTATCTTGAATCTTAAGTCATGTAGAAAAAAATAAACTCATGTTTTAACAAATGTTTTTCTGCAGGAACCTGTGACGATACACAGGTCACTTGCTTTCTGTCACTTTATCTTAATATTGGAATAAAGCTTTAAAAAAATCTAAAGAATGGGAGACTTACCATGCAATTTAGAATCTTACTCTCAAATGGTATTAGGAAATTTCTTTTTTAGATTTTTTTTTTTAAAGATACTGTACTCCCATTGGTTTGGATTTAATTTTCAAACTAGTATAAGAGGTCCTTAAAAAGTTCATGGAAAATGTGTATGGTGAAAAAAGGACACATAGATTTCAAAATTTTTTGCACCAAAATCAACTCATATTAACTTGTTACAACATGTCTGGACAGGATCTAGTTTGATGCACTAAGAAAGATAATATATCAGTTAGAAAAGAGTCCCTATCAGAACAACATGAATTCTGCTAAAACTAGAGCAAGAACAAAAATCAAATTTATGGGAAAGCTTGGGTATAAGAATGGTGTAATCATTGATCTTTATGAAAGTCTATGGAGACAGTGCACCAAATAAAATAAAAGCAGTTTACAAAAAGATAACTCATTTTAAGAAGGTATTAGACACTGTTGAAGATGAAGCCCAAAGGGACAGATCATGCACATCAATTTTTGAGGAAAAATTTTATATTGGTAGTGCCTGAATTGAAAATGACTGATGATTAACAGCATAAACAATAGCCAATACTATAGATGTCTCAACTACTGCAGCTTATGCAATTCTGACTGAAAACAAATTACATTTGAGCAAACTTTCCACTTGATGGGTGCCAAAACTGTTGCGTCCAGATTAGCTGCAAGACAAAAGCAGAGCTACCAATGGAAGTTTTAAAAAGTGGGATCCAGATCCTGATGCATTTTTTGAAAGAATTGTAACAGGAGATGAAACATGGCTTTATCAGTACTATCCTGAAGACAAAGCACAATCAAAGCAATGGCTACCAAGAGAAGGAAGTGGTCCAGTCAAAGTAAAAGCAGACCAGTCAAAAGCAGAGGTCATGACAATAGTTTTTTGGAATGCTCAAGGCATTTTGCTTGTTGACTTTCTGGAGGTTCAAAGAATGATCACACCCACTTATTGTGAGAGTGTTTTGCAAAAGGTAATAAAAACATTAGCAGAAAGACCCCTGGGAAACCATCACCAGAGATTCCTTCTTTATCACAACAATGCTCCTTCTTATTCCTTTCATCAAACAAGAGCAAATTTGTGAGAGTTTTTCATAGGAAATTATTAGGCCTCCACTTACAGTCCTGATTTGGTTCTTCTAACTTTTTTTTTTTGTTTCCTAATCTTGAAAAGATCTTGAAAGGGCACCCATTCTTCTTTAGTTAATAAAGTAAAAAATGATTGATTGCATTGACATGGTTAAATTCCCAAAACCTTCATTTATTTAGGGGTGGACTAAATGGCTAGTATCATCACTTACAGAAGTGTCTTGACCTGGATGGAGCTTATGTTGAGAAAGTTTATCTTTTGTATTTTTATCTGTTCATTCCATTTTTCCACAAACTTTTTAAAGTCCTCTGGTACATTTAGTATAAAAAATTTACACACGTAAAGTCAGATTCTTATTCTTTCAATGCCTGAAAGGAGGGGAGAGCTTTTTACTCTTTATTTAAAGCTTAAATGACAGACTGATTCAGAGAAAATTTGAAAAGCAGGTTGTAATGTTTTTCTAGAAAACTACTTGGGAGCTTCTACTTGAAGCACTTGGTTAAGAAGACAGTTTTGCAAAATGACAAATAGATGATTTGATTTTCCTGTTGAAGCTAACGCTATCTAATATTTCAGGGCTTTAGGAGTTAAGGGATTAGGGATAATATGAGATGTGGGAGGACAGTGAAAGACTTCCAATGGCAAAATTAGACAAAATTTGCCAGCTTCACAATTTTATAGCTGTCTCCAGCCAATCCTGACAACCCTGCCCAAGGGCAGCCTTAGGGACATTTGACAAGCCAGCCTAGAAGAGAACATTCTAGAGGTGCATAGCAAATACCTTCAAGAACAGCTAAAACTGAGTTTGGATGCATGCAGAGTAGCAATAACCAGTATGAAAAAATATAGTAAAATGTAAGACTACGTGGACAACAGATACAGGAAAATTGCTTCTCATGATTGATTCTGACAGCTCGCAAGAATAATGATCAAAGATTCAAAAGATTTAACAGGCCTGAGGGGGTAGTACATTGCAATGATCTACAATAGGGTGTGTGTGGATACAAATGTTGGGGGAGAGGAATCTCTTGAGGAGAAAAAAACAATTTTTCTTGGAAATGGCGACAGGGCAAGAACAAAAAGGAAAAATTGCCTCTCCTCTAAGCTCCATTCAGCTCAATTAGTGCAATGCCACAACTTGAGAGCACAGAGTCGGGGCTAGCTGACCGGCATAAAGGACACAAATGGAAGAACACCAGCTTATATAAGGCATTTTATGCCACCTCCAAGATAGGGTGCATGCCTGGGCTTTGGGATTATTACTTTGCAGAGAGAGGTAAAATGTTTTAGGGGTTTTGTCTTCTAAATTAAATCCTTCCAAATAGCCCTGAGGAATAAATCACTCTGCAGCCCTTAATTATACGGCATGTGATGTTTCATATTTAAAACAAGTTCTTATCCAAGGTAAAACCACCAACCTCCCCTCTGCATGTGAAAACAGTACACCTGAATGTGCTCAATCATGGATCAGTTTGGGCTGCCTTCCATATGGATACCCAAGAAGATGACTTCTTGCTCCAGTAAAGTCTGGGGCTCCTGCCAAAGTTCTATGTCCAAAGTGAGCAGCAGTCTGCCAGGAATGATCAGGCCTAGGTCAGGATCAGAGAGTTGGGCTGGTCGAAAAGATGCAAGAGGCCAACACTGATTAAACCAAATTAAATCTGAAGCATAGCCATATATTTCTGGGTAAACAAATATTGTAATAGAATGACAGTTATCCTATTTTCACATCCCAGCATGCTGCTAATATAGTTAATAAAGCAGTATCAGAATGAGCATAAGCTACTTTTCCGTAGAAATTTTTCTCATCCCAAAGTCATCTTCATCCTAAAATATATTTGTATATCTTTGGAAAGAAGAAATTCTTAAAAACATCATTATGAATTATGATGTGAATTCACCTGCTATGAAAAATAAAATTTATTACATTATTCATTTCCAAATTTAGAATACCTCTCTTTGGGGAGAAGACACAACTTTAAAATAGCAATTGTTTCTAGAGAACATATATATTTAATTTATATTCTGTCATTCGGTTGCAAACATAATAAAAATGTTTTCAAAATGCATTTAAATAGCATGTACTTATAAAAAGTACAGGTAATTAATCTTGATACAAAATTTTTATTCAAACAAACTGAACACGTGCTTTGCAATTAATAAACAAAATATATAGTTTTCTGGAACTCCCTTGGTTTCCACCATGTGAAGAACTCATAAAGGATAAAGGGAAATGTAAGTCCAACAGGGCTTTAATGTCCTCATATTTAATCTTCTATTAGGCAACATTTAAAAAAATATGTAGCAAAAAATGTACAGTGCAAGTGCACTTAAATCTACTCAACACATTAGAGACTGTGAAAAATTAAAATATATTAGGTATTTTAATATGCAAAGCAGAGTCAAGGGCATTAGCCAACTGACCTGATAATACAATAAACTATTTAGGAGATGTGTTTTGCCTTGATAAGAGCTTTGGACAAGCTGCATGCTCAAAGTATTTAGCATCACAAATATACTTAGCAGAAAGCTACTTGAGTATTGCTGTCATTTAGGTACTTCTAGAGAAAGAGCTATCATGGTGATAGGTTTTGGTTTAAAAAGGAGGCTTTTATGAAAGATGATAAATATTGATTTCACTAACAGATTCAAAGCAACTTATGAGGAGCATGTGTACATAATAGCAACCTTCCCATTTATATTGTTGTGTTAGATTGCGATGGGGAATGAAACACCCAAGATGTTCCAGGAAAATTTTGAAAGACTCTTTGGGCGATAATAATTTGGGGATTCTGATCTCTTTCCTCTAGAAGAGCTCACATTTTTGAGAATTCTAATGACAAATTACAGCATAAGAGACCAGAGTTCTAATATATTTGTTTATTTCTGTGGAACTAGGCACCACTCATCCAGAGAGAAGGCTACCTTTTCAAGTGAGGCATCCAGTGAATACAATTTGACAACCCAGAAGATAATGTACAGGGACTGGAATGAGTTGCAAAAGTAGAAAGACAGGCCTTGCCCTCAAAAAGACCTCATATTCTAAAGAGAAGCAGTGGAGGAGAATGAATAAGTATATGCAGGTATACTGACATTTACATAAACACATACACACATCAAAATTCAATATTTTTATGAGCAGTATGTTAGGTTCAATCTGACACATAATGTATCCTCCTCATGCCCAAATAGTAAAGATGTGTTCCTCTCTTAATGTTATAATTTGGTTACTTTTTTTAAAGCTCTTACTTATGGGTAAAAATGCAATAGCGTATTAATCTGGTTCCAAAAATAGGAAAGTAAATCGAAAACTGAAGCAAATTGGACAGGAGACGAATAACCTAAAGCTAGCAGTAAAATTGAACTTTATAAAAAAGCCTCAGTAGGTATAACTCTAAATATACCATACGCCTAGCCTAGAGAAACAAATAGTGGCCTCCTCTAAAGAATTGCCATAAATAATAGAAGCTGGGGAATACTTTTTAAAAATGAAAATTGCTGACAACCCAATTTATTGTCAAATGAATTAAGAAAATATGAATAACATCAAGCAAAGCTCTATGTACAGTATAACATACACATGGGATTCTACTATATATAAGAACAAATATATAATGAAGTCACCAAAGAGATCTTTCCACAAACATACTTACACACACAGATGATAGATAGATAGATAGATAGATAGATAGATAGATAGATAGATAGATAGATAGAATGGCTCTGAAGATAATTTCTTTTAAATTTAGAATTTTTCACTATATTATTTGCCCTTGCCATTCAAAAACTTATGAGTGAGAGAGAGGACTTATTACTTATTGTCCTGATCAATTAACTCATGGTAAGATATAAAGTATGTGTGGAGAAGAGTGATTCCTTATATACATTTGGTGAAAATGTAAACTAGTAAAGCCATTATGGAAAATTATATGGCACTTCTGCAAAAAACTAAAAATAGCATTATATGATCCAGCAATCCCATTGCTGGGCATTTATTCCAAAAATTTGAAATCAGTATGTTGAAGAGATGTCTGCACTCCCATACTCATTACAGCACTATTTACAACAGCCAAGTTATGGAATCAACCTAAGTGTACATCAACAGATGAGTGGATGAAGAAAATGTGATATAGATACACAAATGGGATACTATTCAACTTTAAAAAGAAAGAAACCCTGCCATTTGAGACTGCATGGATGCAACTGGAAAACCTTATGATAAGTGAAATAATCCAGGCACAAAAAGAAAAATACTGCATGTTTTCAGTTACATGTGGAATCCAAAACTATCAAGTTCATAGAAACACTGAGTAGAATGGTGGTTATCAGAGGCTGGAAGTGGAGGGAAGGGGGGATGATGCTCAAAGGGCACAAAATCTCAGGAGAAATACATTTTATTTTCAATTGAGATATATTGCACAGCACGGTAAATGTAGTTAATAATAGTGTATTGTACATTTCAAAATTGTTAAGAAAGTAAGTTTCAAGCCAGGTGCAGTGGCTCACACCTGTAATCCCAGCACTTTGGGAGGCCAAGGCGGGCAGAGCATGAGGTCAGGAGATTGAGACCATCCTGGCTAACACAGTGAAACCTCATCTCTACTAAAAATACAAAAAATTAGCCGGGCGTGGTGGCGGATGCCTGTAGTCCCAGCTACTTGGGAGGTTGAGGCAGGAGAATGGCGTGAACCCCAGGAGGCACAGCTTGCAGTGAGCCGAGGTCATGCCACTGCACTCCAGCCTGGGAGACAGAGTGAGACTCTGTCTCAAAAAAAAAAAAAAAAAAAGTAAATTTCAAATGTTCTCAGCAGAGAAAAAATGTATTTGAGGTAATGGATATGTTAACTAGCCTGATTTAATTTTTCCACACTGTATTCCTAAATTACACATCATTTTGTACCCCCATATTGTCAATTTACAATAAATAATTTTTTTTTAAGATACAACGTGTGGATTGGGGTGAGGTTCTTAATTTAGCCGTATACATACTTGAGATCTGAAATCTCTTTATAACAAAATAAAAGCCAAACTAAATTCTATTTATGATCATTATACAGGATTCTTTTTTGAGCATCCAGAAAAACCAAAAAGAAAATGTCTTTGGAAGGCTGCAATTCCCTTCTGGAACTCAAAAGTTAGAAATACCCTCTACAGACAGACCTACCTTCACTTATTGAATTTATGTAATTATTCTTGACTTTGATTTAATTTCTAGTTTGTACAACTTCCCAAGGGTATAAGTGCTATATGTTAATGAATTGTTTAGAACAAGTTTCCTTTAAGTCACAACAGGCACCCAAATACTGTCGTGTCATCCCTTCATAAAATTCTTACTCTCAAATGTTATAGACATGTCTCTACATTTGCCTTCACTTACTGAGAATAAAGTCTTAAAGTCAGAGTTCAAATAAAATCCTTTTATTCCCTTAATAATTTCCTAGTTCATAAAATTAGCATATTAAAATGAGTGTTTAACACTAGTGTTATAAATGCTTAGCTTTCATTGATGGTTTTGAAGAAGATATAAAAAGAATTATCATATATTATTTATAACTATAAGTGCTTAGTAGTTCTTTTCATTTTAAATGCCCAGAAAATTCCCCCAGGGATGGGCAAATAGTCTTCATACAGAGTATTTCCCTAAAAGTCTCCCTCCTGAACATAAACTTGCATTATTTCTTTCTTTGTAAGGCTTATCTCTTCAGACTATCTCTGCTTTAATTATTTCCCTCCTGTTTTCATTAATCATATTTTACTCTTCCTGTCACCAAAATTTTGTGAGGTTTTTTTTTTTCAACCTTTATGTTGATTTTATAATCCTCTGCTTTGTTTTCCCTAAAAGGTTCAAATCTTAAACTATGGTCATTATTTTACCACAAAACCTTAAAAATAAAGACTAGCATAATAACTGTGCTCTATCTTAGAACTTCAACATATCTTGTTGAAATAATTTTTTTTTAATTTCAGTGAGTTACATGTCTTTTATAAAAACTTAGGAAAAAAATAGCTAAAGAGATTGGTCTTGAATTGACATGATATTCAAGTCTGAGCAGTATTAAACATGCTATTAAAATTAATTAAGAAAAGACATATGAGATTTTCCTTACATTAAACAGCATGTATAGAGGCTGAATGGAAGTGAGAGGATAGAAACTCATATACTAGAATTAGTAATAGAAGCATGTGTAGCTATTCTGTTAAGTTTCCTAATTACAGAGGCTCTACCAACTCATATGAGACTCACTTCACCTGTCTAAAAATAAAAAAACTTTTAATCAAAATCATCTTGTACTCAACCTAGTCAACTGATTAATGTTATATCGGTCCTAATCTAATAATCGTACACAATCATGGGAGAAATTTGAGTTCTTTATTATAATTCTTAACGAAATCTTAGACTCTGTTATATGTACAAAGCCAACTGAAATACTCTAATCAACTTTGATTGCTTAGGATGGCAATTTCATTAGACGTATATGGAAAGGGATCTATCATGGTTTTGTTTATGAAAATATCTATGATTTTTGAGAAAGCAGGTAGAGAAGTAGTTCAAAAGAGATTTATAGAGTTGTGGAAGATTTGGCAAGATTGAGAATGAAAAACATTAGGATAAAGTGTTAGGTGAAAGAAAAATAGAACACCATTTTTGGACTTGATGGATAAGACCACTAATCATATTGCCATGACATAAGTGATACTCTCCCAATATTATTACTTATATTTAAATATATGTATATATTGAGACATATATATATACATATATATATCCAACTTTTAAAATATCAAAATTATAGCTTAAGATTATTTTAAAATCAATTTGATTTGATTTTACAAATATTATTACTACTAAGGATACCAAGTTTGTCTCAGCATTATCCAGGAGTGAGCAAATCTTCAATTACTAATTCTGTTATTTTAATTTTGGCCCTCTTAATCCTTCTTCTGAGATTGTGGTAACTTTTCATGAGCTCCTTGTAATAAGAGAATGACTTCAGTTTCAATGGGAAATAATAATGAGGATACCTTTTTTAGCTTTTTATTTGTTGCTTCATGCACTTTACCTGATTCTTGAGATCCAGTTTGGGACATGGTCGTCCTCCATTGTAAGGTTTTTCTTTTAGCCATTTGGATCGAATTCTCACTCCAATTCCACAAGATGAACTGCAAGACCCCCAACTAGACCAATCGCTTAACTTGCAATCAAATGGGCAGGGAATGACACATTTTTCTTGAATGTAACCTGACAGAAAAAGATTTAAGAGAGGAAAGTCTGATCAAAATGTACTGATCAAATTCACTTTCTATTTCCATGATTACAGTTTGTATTTTTCAACAATATTGCTGTAGTGGCTTCAATAATTTTGTTCTCAGATAAACAGACCAAAATTCTAAGAAATAAATATGACAATTGCATTCAAATTTGTGCCACTCTGTTTACTTTGTAGGCAATTTTGGGATGAAAGGAACAGGAAAAAGTGCACGGTTAGTTCTGGTTTCTGATAAGAAGGAATGAGGTAGCTCAGGGCTAAAGATGGTCCCATCTCCCCTCCCTAGGCCTTGTGTTTCCCTCCTATGATTCACTGTCTAGAAGAGGGATTATAAAAGATTCCATCCTTTTTAAGGGTCTCTGATCTGCAAGGCTTTCACTTAAAAAGATGTTGATTCTGTAATGTGACTTGGGGATGGGAAGAGGACAGACAGTGGACCACAGATTAGGAAGAGTGGAATATTATTGAAAGAAGACAGTAGAAGAATAGCAAAAAGTTGTATAATGGGATACTGCACTGAAATCAATAGATGTGGGTTGAAGTACAGCTTTAGAAGTTCTAGCTCTACTTGGCCTTGCTTGTGTCTTCAGCCCACTTTTTGCAACAGTCTTTCTCTGGATAATCTCACTGTTTTAACTATCACCTCTAATAATCATTATCAAATATATACTTCTAATGCAGATCTCTACACTAAATTCCGTACCATCTACTGAACCACTCTAATTTGATGCCCAATTTACTGAAAATTCAACATGTCTAAAACTGAGGCCATCAATTTCCTAAAAGATTATATTTCTCTTGTGTTCCTTTCCCAATTAACTGCAACATCATCTGATTCCTGTATCCTGTTGTACATGCCTGTATAATCTCTTCTGCTTGAGTGTGGGAAGGAACTGTATATGTGACAGAATGTCCCTCCCATTATTAGGTTATGGTATATGGCAAAGGTGAAGGGAATTTACAGATATGATTAATATGCCATATCAGTTAATCAGTTTGAGATATACTGGGTGGGCCTGGCTTAATTGGGTGAAAAGCCTTAACAGAGGACTGGGTTCTTTTGTGTAGAGAGAGAGAGATTCTCCTGCTGGCCTTGGAAAAGAAAATAGCCATGCTATGAAATGCTGATTGCATGGTCACATGACAGGAAACTGCAAGCAGCCTCTAGAATCTGAGGGCAGCCCCTTGCTGTCAGCTAGCAGAACACAGGGCCTTCAGGCCCACAGGTGCATGGGGATAAATTCTGCCAAAAACATGAGGGAGTTCAGAAGAGGAGCTTTCCCCAGCCAAGCCTCTGCTGAGATCTCAACCCTAGCCCACACCTTGGTTTTAACCAAGTGAAGCCCTTAAGCAGAGAATCCAGAGCTGTGTTTGAATTTCCACCCCATGAAAACTGTGAGATAATAAAGGTTGTTTTGAGATGTAAAGTCTGTGGTATTTTTTTATGCAACAATGGAAAAGCTAAGAAGTTATCCAAAATAAATATCTCCAGTTATCTTAGACCCTCCTCCATCATTCTACACAAACATTAAAATGTGTCACAAATCCTTATATTAAAACAAATAAATAAGTCCCCTATTCCACAACTCCTTTGTCAGGCCCTAGTTCAAGATCTCACCATTTCTGGCCCAGAATACTGCCATATTCTCTCCACAAGTCTGCCTTTCTTTTTCTTAATTGTTCTGTTTTGGTATCTGTCCATTACTTTGAGGGGGAAAAAAAAATGATCATTTTCTAAAATACAAAATAACTTTTATTACTCCTTTTTTGAAACCTCTGCTAACTCCCTGTTGCCTTTATAATAAAATGTCAACACACTTTACAAGAATAAAACAAACAAACAAACAAAAAACAAACGAACAAAAATTCTTTATAAAAGACTCTAAACAATGGTTTTCAACCTTGTCTGTAAAATCTAAGTCCATTCCCCAGGACAACCCATAGACGAATTCTACCTGATTCTCAGAGGATGGGACCCAGGAAAGGGTAGTTGTTGTTGTTTTGCTGTTGTTTTGAGATGGAGTCTCTCTGTCGCCCAGGCTGGAGTGCAGTGGCGCGATCTCGGCTCACTGCAAGCTCCGCCTCCCGGGTTCACGCCATTCTCCGGCCTCAGCCTCCCGAGTAGCTGAGTAGCTGGGACGACAGGCGCCTGCCACTGCTCCCGGCTAAATTTTTTTGTATTTTTAGTAGAGACGGGGTTTCACCGTGGTGTCAATCTCCTGACCTCGTGATCTGCCCGCCTCCGCCTCCCAAAGTGCTGGGATTACAGGCGTGAGCCACTGCGCCCGGCCAGGAAAGGGTAGTTTTTAAACACATTCAGATGATTCTGAGGACTGCCTACCAAACTTACTGTTCCTCCCACCCTCCCGTCTCTTCTATCTTAAATTCTGTCTACACAGACTACTCCATCTTCTCCATGAGACTTTGCTCGTGCAAAAATGAGTTATTTTCCTAACCGGCTTAGCCTCCCTGCTTCATTACTTTAACCACTCTCTCGCCAATTTGGGTGATGGTCTCGTCCCAGTGTTCTGCCATCCCAGGCTGGAAAAACTTCAGACTGAGTTTGGTCCAATTGTCTTCCTTTTCTGTTCTGAAAACAGGACTGCCAAGCAGAGACGAAGAAAATGCTGATACCACACTGGAGACACTTTAATACGTACTGTATCTTCAACCAGTTTCTCACACTGCTTGGTCATTCTTCTGAGTTTTCTTCTCACTCTGATTCCACAGACAGCTCTTTCAAACCTCCACCTATTTTCAAACTTTTAAGACCTCACATCTTCCTCACATCTTCCTTCACAGAAAAAAATAGCAAGAAATGGACGAGACTCTTCAGTTTCCTATGAATGTGTCTGTATGCATTCTCATATTTTTTTCTTCTCTCTTCATATTAACATGAAAAAGGCGTCCATTTTCCTATATAAGGAACATTCTTCATTTCCACCTGATTTCTCCCCTGGTCTACAGACTCTTTCAGAACCTTGTTTCCTTGATTCTTTCTCTTTCTCTTTCTTTCTTTCTCTCTCTCTCTCCATTTCATATTTATATTTCTTTCAGATTAATATTAGAATGAATTTAAATTCCCCTAATACCACTCATTGACAAGAGAGAATACACGAAAATCTAAGAGTCATCAGGAAAGATCCTTCTGGAATTGAAGAAAAAAATGCTCCAATGGACACTCCTAAAAGACTAATCCTCTAACATAATTTTAATTTTACAGTCATTTCTAAGGAGTTTTGATTACTAATTCACTATTCGATACACAGTAAAAGCTAAATAAAGAATTAAAAAGAAGCCACAACATTACTTAATTTTACAGAGAAACTGAGTCACAAAATGCTTTCATTTGCTACCAAAGAAAAAGAGGAAAACTAGAAATTAGGTGAGATTAACTCTCATGGCATGCATACTTCACATATGCAAATCTGAAATTCCAGGAGGTTTCAGATAAACTTTAAATGTTTGAATGTCTATGTAGACCCTATATTAAAGCAGATTTTGAAGTAGATGCCCTTTTAATTGAGATTTTAAATCATTCTCATCTACACTTGCATACTGAAGGATTTTAATTAGCAAGCCTGTAGCAATACTTTTTTTTTCTTTCCCTATGATAAGAAGTAAACCCAGAGGATCTCTATGAAAGTCAAGGTTATAAATTCAATGAGTATAAAATAATTTTGAAATTCAACAGGACTAAGCAACAGTGACATTTATTTTTCAGGAAAATTATTTTCATGCCAGAGTATACCCCAAAGGAAAATTCATAGTGAGGAATATTAATACTTGCATATTCTTATACCTATCTCATACTCGAAAGGATAAGTTTTACCCACATACTTAACACTTAACACTTAAAGTTTTTGGCAACAGAATATGATCAAATGTGACTATGTACAAGGTTGGCCTGCCACATAAATACTCTTAATTTCTAACTACAGAAGTCCCACTAATGTTTAAAAAACTCATTTCCATAAAATATACCACAGAATCTCTGTTCCCATCTACACAATATTTCATGGCAACACTCATACATCTAAACCTAACAGTTTTTTCTACCAAAAAGTATTTGACATTACAGTTTATATGCAGAATACATTGCTTGGACCATCTTATTTCTTGGCCTAGGGATACTTTAGTGTTCTATTTTAGTTATCAGTATGCATATAGAATTAGCAGTGAAGTAGTCATTATAGAATTATCAGTAGAGAATACACCAAATTTTGTAATTTTGTAAACCATATTCATTATACATAGTAGATGCTCAAAAAATATCCTATTACAGATAGAGATGGACTGAATAGGATGCATTAATACTATCTCTATCGATGTTACAACCAGCGGTATTTATTTAATGATCTACCAAATAGAATTGAAGCCCAGAGACTTGGAATGAAAGGACTTTTCAGTCTATATTTCTAATCCCCAAAGACTGAAGCCTTTGAGTTAGCATAACGGATGTATGTGTAAGCACAGTTCTCTGAATAAGATGGACTCATTAATACAACCTGTCCCAGAATATTACTTTATGTGCATTTTTTTCGCTTCATCAGTCAAGTATGAACACGTTTTTCTCCCATTAAGATCTAGTTTTGAAGGATATAAAAGTAGGAAATATTGATTATATTAATCCTGAGAAAATAACCTAGATTAACTTACTTATATTTTCCTGCTATATAGAATAATAGCCAACATCTCACAGGACAGCTTATGTTCTATCTACTGACACTGTGCTCGAATAATGAAACATAGTACCAAAAAGGAAACAGATTTTTTTTTTCAATGCTAAACAAGCTAAGATCCAGGAGAATCTTGAGTTAAAATAGCATGTTGTGATTTTCTCAATATTTAAAAACCTGCTTTTTAAACTTTATTTAATGTTTTTTCCTTTTTCAACTTTTATGGATACATAATAGCTGTATATATTTATGGGGTACATGTGATATTTTGATACAAGCATGCAATGTGTAATGATCAAATCGGGGTAACTGGGATATCCATCACCTCAAACATGTACCTTTTCTTTGTGTTGGGAACATTATAACTCTTCTACTTTTTTGAAATGTACAACAATTATTGTTATCTATAGTTGCCCTATTGTGCTATTGAATGCTAGATCTTATTCTTTCTACCTAACTGTATCTTTGTACCCATTAACCAACCTGTCTTTCTCCTTCCTTCCCTACTACCCTTTCCAGCCTCTGGAACCACCATTCTCTTCACTACTTCCATTAGATCCATATTTTTTTCAAACCTCCCACATATGAGTAAGAACACATAATATTTGTCTTTCTGTGTCTGGCTTATTTCATATAACATAATCTCCTCTATTTCCATCCATATTGCTGCAAATGATGGGATGTCAATTTCATTCTTTTCATGGATAAATAATATTCCATTGTGTATATACATATTTTCTTTATCCAGCCATCTGTTGATGGGCACTTAGGTTGATTCCATATCTTGGCTATTGTGATTATTGCTGCAATAAATATTGGAGTGCTGGTACTTTGATATATTGATTCCCTTTCTTTTGGTTACATACCCAGCAGTGAAATTGCTGAATCATATGGTAGTTCTACTTTTAGTCTTTTGAGAAATCTCCATACTGTTTTTCATAGTGGCTATACTAATTTGCATTCCTACCAACTGTGTACGAGCATTCTTCTTTTTCCATATCCTCATTAGAGTTTGTTAGTTTCTACCTTTTTGATAATAGCCATTTTAACTGGGGTGATATAATATCTCATTGTGGTTTTGATTTGCATTTCCCCTGATGATTAGTGGTGTTGAGCTTTTTTTATATATACCTGTTGGCCATTTGTATGTCTTTTAAGAAATGTCTATTCAGATGTTTTGCCTATTTTTCAATTGGATTATTTTGTTTTTGCTATTGGAGTTCCTTATATATTCTGGTTATTAATCCCTTATTGAATGGTTTGCAAATATTTTCTCTCATTCTGTAGATTGTCTCTTCATTTTGTTGAGTGTTTCCTTTACTGTGCAAAAACTTTTTAGCTGGATGTGATCCCATTTGTCCATTTTTGCCTTTGTGGCCTATGCTTTTGAGGTCTCATTCAAGAAATCTATGAACAGACCAATGTCCTGGAGGATTTTCCCAAAGTTTTCTTTTAGTAGTTTTATAGTTTCGGGTCCTATATTTAAGTCTTTAATTGATTTGATTTTTGTAAATGGTGAGGGATAGAGGTCTAGTTTCATTCTTCTGCATATGGATATCCAGTTTTCTAGCTTATATATTTTAGTACTATGAGAATATAATTGTTTTTCTATTTATCTAGTAAAAATGCACTATACTAAAAAGTATCCAATGACTTCAATCAAATCAGTTTAAAGGGCATATTTGTTTGGGAAAGGTGGAGAAAAATTGCAAAAGTTGTTTTAACCTTAGTGCAAGAAAGACAATTTGAGGAGTTAGATCAATACTTTGCCATTGTTATGAAGAAAGGAACTGACAGTGTTAAACACTTACTTAAAATCTCAATCCATCAGCATGTGAAAATGTAAATCAAATGCAATAGAGTTACCAGCTTGCCTTGGTGAATGTATACATTTTCTTGGAAATACCACTCATGAAAAGTTGCATGCTCTCATAAAGATGCTTCCAAACTTGTTTAGGTCTCTGTGAGGCCTGAGACATGACAGTTAAAAAGTGCCTAGGTTATTATCTCTTCTTTTTAGAATTCTGAATTATTAAGAGATGGTTTTGAAAGTACTGTCTACTAGTAGAAAATATCTTACTGTTTTTTATAAAACTCCATCAGCATAGACAAAATAATGTTAAATATTATAAATGATGCTAATGTATTGCAAACAAAATATCTCATTTAGACCCACAATATGATAACTGAAATGTAGCTGATTTAGAAGTCACACAATGTTCAATTAATTGACAAAAAAGTTTTACTGGATTCCTTAAAACTCAATTTTTTGTAGCACAATAACTTATTAAATTACATTACATCCACCAGGAAAATCATTTCGGTGTCAGCCAGTTTCCTTAATTAAAACATAATTCACTAATTCACTGGTGTACTGTATTTTGGATGTAGATGAGCTGTTCAAGGTCATCTAGGAAAAGACTTCATTTTATAGTCAGAAGTAGAAAGGGAACTCAAACTCAGACTTGCTTGAGATTAGTTCACTATCAAGTAGAAAAAAATAATTACTATGGCCCAGAATGTTCTCTTTAGTAAAGGATTGACAAGATAGAGAATCAACCCTGCCCTTGATCTAATTAATTCATATTTGGGAAGAGATAATTCTTATAAATGAGGAAAAAAATGTGGTATGTAATCAAGTACATATGTTGTATGATACAAATAATGTATACAAATTCTATAACAAATTGAGATAACATGAATATATTATGGTTTTAATTTTCTAAGAGATTCTTGTGAAAAGTATTTATCTTGGTACACACAGGATTTGGCTAATGGCTTGACTTGGTTCACTTGCCACAACTAAATGCATCAGTGTCAACCTAATCAAGCAGCCAAATCCTATAAAGAACTGATCTTTGAAATTGAATAGTCTAGGCAATTTAATCAAAATGGTATCTCGGTTGTTCTTATAGGCAGAGCTTGCAACATTAACTCCCTTGTGCCAGGTTCCTCCAGGCAGAGAAAAGATATTTTTTTCCTTAGATGATATTGAGGATATTAGAGACAAATAAGGCTAGACACAGAACAATCTGAACTGTTCAATTAGGACTGTACGTACACCAGCTATTTTTCCCATTACTGCAAATAAGTGCTGTTAAAATTAAAGTGACTGAATGCTTTAATCACATAATAAAGTTGGCATTTGCAACACAATAAAGACACACAGATTTAAATAACCCAATATTACCGAGTAATTCCTAGAACTGTGACTCCAAGGGCCTATATGAAGTCTTCTCATTACATCTTCTTACCTTGAGAGAATTTCACCTTAAACTATACCATACTGTATGTACTTTATATTTTCTCATTTATGAAAGCTGATTTCTGAGCATATCTTATATTCATCAGGGTATTCTCCAAATATTTCAGGTTCTGTTCCTGGACACTTTACCACACTTTGAAGTTTGGTGTGATCTTATAATTTGTTTTAGCCAATAAAATGTGAGCAGAAATGTAGTGTGTCACCCCTAGGTGGAAGATTTAAGAGCTGCAGCATAATTTGACCTACTCTTTCTTTCCCTATGCCACAAGGACCAGCAATATTCCAGGTGCTGGCTCCTCAATCAGCCCAGGTCCTGGAGTGATGAGGACTTGGCGCAGTCTCCAGCCAACCCAAGATAGACATGAATAGTGAGAGACCCTGTGGCTTTCAACCACCGAGACTTTGAAGTAATCTGTTCTGTTTGTTTCTGCAACATTACCGATCCCATCCTGATGGATCAAGCTTGGCACAACAAAGCATCTTCAGGTGAAGTAAAGAACACAATGAAACAAATATTTAGAATATTTTGCGAATATAGTGTACTGAGAAAATACAATTAAGCTATATCAGCAGTTAGCACAGTCTGAATGGCAAATCAAATCAAATGAGGATGTGACTTTGCAAAAAGTTGAGCTTATATATATATATTTCAGGAAGATGTATAATTTATTATTTAAAAAAGGACTCACAATATGGATTATAAATCAAAGTCTAACCTTATGTCATCTGGGATAAAATATTAAATCTCCATAGTTCAATTTCCTTGTGTGAAAATAAAAATGTAACAATACTTCTCCTTTCTAATTTCTTATAATGTTGTGAGGGTCAAAAAATATAAGAAGTAGAATTCTGTAGAAAATAATTAATATATGATGAAAGTGACATACTAACATTTTACCGCTACTAAAAGCTATATAGCAGAGTAAAAATGTTCTTTCATTATTATGTTTTTGGGGGCAGGTGATTGATAAAAAATATAATTCTGTAAAGATACTTTAGTAGAAAAATTATAGGGTAATAATTTTCAAATTTGGGTGCCTTTTCTCATTCCAGCTCATTTCCATGTAAATTAAAGACTAGGATAACATTGACAAAATGAGAGATTCTGCTTTGGGTCAGTAAATCAACTGTTGTTTCATTCCATGTCTGTCTTTCCAAGTCTGCTGCTACCAACCAAGGCCAGATACTCAATATCTCTCACTTGAACTATTATAATAGCCCCTTAACTGGGCTGCAGGTTTCCAATTTCTTTCTTCTAATCCATTCCATGTCTGATCAACTGCAATATTAATATCCCCAAAGCACAACTCTATATATGTCATGGCCTAGCCTAAAATAAATAACCTTCACAGTGTAGCAGAATTTTGATAAATAGACAGGCATGTGGAAGGCAATCTTGGCAGGAGAGAGACCACAAATTAAATTAAGAAGATGAGAATGAACCCCAAATGTTTGTAAGTCAAATATTCTCTACAATAATTTTTGTTTGAGGAGAAGTATAAATTTGGCTAGGGTGGTGTGAGACCACAGCAGGAGGTTCTACTGGGTAGGCTCAGAAAATTGATTAAGAATTCTGGTATAAATTTGATTGGGGCACTAGAATGAAGAAGAGACAGCATGAGATCAGAGCACTGATTAAGAGACAATTTGAAAATTCTGAAGTGGCAAATGCTTTGCCCTTAGGCTAAAAGACCACTAAATATAATTAAAAATGATATGCATGTTGTTAGAGAATAGTATAATGAAACATGATAGGATATTACTTATAATTAGCTAGTTGTGACATGTACACATGGCTAATATACTATATAAATGGAAATGACTACCTTCAAAATGACCAATGAATCTGCTCTTTAAATAGCAGCTTCATTTCCCAACTGTGAAGACAGGTCTGATACAATGAATCCTAAGCATCAGCAATAGCCAGTTTATGAGTAGATAGATGTCTCTATGTGTATCATGGGATTCAGAAACATATAAGCTTAGAAGAAAAGTATTTCTCTTCTTTTTGCTGTATCTCCCAGGGTTCCTAAAGAAACTCTGATCTGAATCCAGCGAATATATTGGACCAAAGCAGTAGATTCACCTACTGCCTACCTGTTTACTTATTTGCTTATTTATTTATATATTTGTGTATTTCTTATGAGGATAGGAGTGCAAAATTGGGAGATTTCACATAAAATAAACATTTGTGACTTCCCTTGAAAATGCAGATGATCTGGGAACACCTGGGTTCTCATTCCAGCATAGCAACAATTGGCTGGAACTGAATAGCAGGACCTCTTCAGATGAAATGTGCCATCACAGTACTCTACAGTCCCTAAACTAAGGACTTCCTTACCAACTGAAACAAGGCCAAAACTTACTCATATGTCCAATTAAAAAAAAAGGTAAGGTGAGGCTATGGTTATTGGAGAGGAGGGTGGATGAGACAGAGATCTACCTCTCCAGGCTCACCCTACTCATCACATGAAGGGATCTAGGAAGAGTTGAGTCAGAAACTTTTTCTAGTCTGAAATCTTCAGAAGGAGCCAGACTCTATGCTACCAGCCAGTGTTGGAGCAGGCATGTGGGTTCTGGAAATTATATAATGAAAAAGGCATCCTTAAAAATTTAAAAAAGAAGACAAAATTATAAATGCAAATTTAAGTGCAATGATTTAGAAGAGGATCATGAAAATAAAGTTTCTGAACTTTAAGGTTCATTAGGTGGATTAACTTCCACTGCTATCAGTATTCTACATATTACTACACCAGCATTCAAACATAATTCCTAAAGGTGGCAACAAGAGACATCACGAATAACTAGAACATGAATAGCTAGAGATAGATAGATGGAAGGGTTCTTCATTCAGAGCCTAGCTCCTCCAAAGAACGCTGTGGAACAGAAGAAAGTTCATAATGTAATAAAATGTCTGCACAGTAAGCTTCAGAGATGAAAATCCATTTTTCTATTTGCTGGACTGTGGGGTCATCCAGACAATGATTTGTAATCATGGACAATGAAACAAGTTATTATAAATTCTGATTTATAATCAGAATATGGATTACATGACAAAAAAAATTTACCTCCAAAAGTTTTCATTTGCCAAAGAACTGTACCTTTCACGGAGCTAATGCAGAAATCAATGTACAAGAATGAATTCACAGTACATTAACTCCTTGCAAGTTACTATAAAATCCTTTGAACTATCACCAAGGTGTAAAATTAAATACAACTTCCAGTTTTGATTTATACAGCTCTCTGGTAATGGAGAATTTGTTCCATTACCAATAATTTTGTTTCCTAATGGATTGTGCATTATCTAATCCAGAGATTTACATTTAGACTTCTGTTGTCTGCAATTGACAGATAACTTATTTATTTAATGATATGCCTTGGATGAAGGAAGAAATAAAGATATAAAAGAAGTCAAGACATTTCAACTTATTTATTTAATTTTATGTTCTCCAAAAAATTAAATAGCCAGAAATCTTCTAATTATACTAATAGAAGTCTCAAGAGACTATGGGTAATCCTAATTCACACAGAGAGGGCTTTTGAAACCAGAAAAAAGCATCAAAAGCAACCAAAAGATTCCTCTGAAGAAAAAGCAACAGAAAGAGAGGGTTTGTTAGTTTTCTAGAACTGTTGTATCAAATTAGCAGAAACTTGGTAGCTTAAAACAAGAAAAAATTAATCTCTCATTGCTCTCTCATAATATATGCTTAATTCATTTTGGTGCATTCTAGAAGCCTGACATTAAGGTGTCAGCAGGGCTGTGTTCCCTCTAAAGTTTATAGGAGAAAAATCCTTGCCTTTTCCAGTTTCTGGTGGCTCCTGGTGGCCCCTTGCTTGGCAGCAAACTTCTAATTTCTGCCTTCATCTTCTCACAGTTGTTTCCCCTTTGTTTCTCTGTCTCAAATCTTTCTCTTTTCTCTTATAAGGATGCTAATAATTGGTTTTACAGCCTACCCCAAACCTAGGATGATCTCATCTCAAGTTCCTTAACTTAATTACATCTGCAAAGGCTATTTGCAAATAAGTTCACAGGCACAGGTACTGGGGTATAGAACTTCAACATATCTTTTGCGGGGACAAAACTCAACCTACTAGAGAGAGGAGTGAAGATTATAATAAAGAAGAGAATGTAACATATGGATGAGAGTGCAGCCTTAGATACAAACCTAGCTGACCCAGGCTTATATCCCACCTCAACATGAGCTGCCTAAATCCTCTAAGCTTCAATGTGATCAACCATCGCAGGGACTATTGCAGGTCAACCCCAGCCTCCACCTGTTTTTGTAAATACAGTTTTGTTGGGACAGCGCCACACCCATTTATTTCTGCATTGCCTGTGACTGCTTTCACACTGCAACAAGCAGAGGTGACTAGTGACAGAGACAGTACAGCTGACAAAGTTGAATATATATACTATCTAGACCTTTATAGAAAATGCTATCAAATGGGGTTAATAACAGTACCCATTGCATAAGATTATTATGAGAATCAAATGAGAGCATTAAACAGTATTGACCACACAGTGAGCACTCAGTAGGTGAAAATTCGCTGTTTCTATTACAAAGGGATAGTGTCATGGTGGATAACAACATGGGCTTAGAAATTTAAAGACCTAAGTTCAAAATCAACCAGGACACTTACTACTAGTGGTGTTACTTTGTGCCTGTCATTGAACCTCTCCAATCTTCAATTTTCTTATCTGTAAAGTGTAGGTAATTATTACATGTACTTCAAATTGCTCTGTAGATCAGATGGCCTGGAACAAGAGGTTAGCCATTTCTGCTACTAGTATTATTCTCTAACAAAGAAAATATAACATCTTCAGTGTATGAGATGGGAGTGGGAGTTGGGAAGACAGTTTTGTTTTGAGAAATTCCATATTTAAGAGGATCAAATGTCTCAAGTCTTCCCCAAAATGATGTTTTCTCCTCAAGGCCAAAACCTCTTTGGCATGCAGAAAAGGGTAAAGTGCTCATGTGAATTTTTATCTATTTCCTGGTCAAACAAACAGAGTAGGTAAAGATTAACATTTGGTATACAGCAATCAATAGTTCCCTGCTAATTAAAGGAGAATTATTTAAACTATTGAACACAGAGCCTGAAGGCTGGCATCGATGGGGATGAAATCATAAGACCTTAAATAAAAAGTTACATTGAAATCTTTATCATCCCACCCTCACCAATCAGGTTCCTCTTCCTGTGTTCCCTCCCTGGCTCCTATATTAAGGTCCGAGCTCTTTGAAATGATGCATAGGGACTTCTGTAATCTATTGCTTTCATGTCTCTTCTTGCTTTAAAGGTGCATGAAATTCTGTAACTTCACCATGCTCAACAGCTGGTAATAATTTTGTCAAGTGGAGATACAATTCAGGACATGTTGAAGAGAGCTTCCTTTGTTTTGCCTCCTGTTCTTCATAATATCTTAGCTTTATAGGAATTTCTCTACAATCATCATCCCCTTAGACATGAACTTGGAGCAGTGAGGGCACAGGCAAGACCATCTCCTTATACTGACTGTTTAGACAATAACGGTAATGCATGGGAGGAGTGGGAGACAATGTCATTAGTAAGGATTTTCATTTGATAAGATTTCATAAGCTGTCAAATCAGAGCTTGGGCTGCCAAGGCTATGGCTGTGTATATTTGAAGTATAGCTCTGATCCAGGAAAGTGCTGGATCATTTCATCTGGGATTAGAATGCACTTTGCGTTCATCTTTCTAGTATCTCAAAAGATGATTTGGGAAAAAAGATGAGATAAAATCTTCAAGTGTCATTCAAGAAAACTGAGATACTGTAGAAACAACTATGGTATTTCAGGGCACAAATATTCGTTTTGCTGCTATTGGAAATAATTAGGTAAAACTAACCTATACCTATGTGTGTGCAAACTTAAGTGACACAATACACAAGCCACACAGGTAGAAATTCGGCGTTGGCTTTGAGTTCACACCTGAGACTCAAAATCTGGGGGCTTGTCAACAGTACAATTCTAAATGTAGAGATATGAGAAATGGGAAGCAAAAAGAGAAAAGAATTGGAGAAAGAAAACATTCTCACCATTCAAAGGCTACCAACTATTAACATTTTGGTATAATTTTTTTGTGTTATTGTTCTTTTTATGGTTTGTTTATAAATTATATTCATACTATTTTACTAGCCATCTAGTAATCATACTGTGGCACAAGAGGCTGTTGTAAGACTGTTCATAACAGTATCAGTTGAATGGCCAAGAATTGAATGAAGGCTTGCTAATTTATCACTAATGGGAAATAAATGTAAAATGCTAAATAGATGCAAAAGATGGAATACCATGCACTGCTCCCCAAATAAAAACTGATCTACAAACAGCAACAGGAACAGAGGCAGTTAATACACAGAATAGGGGACAAGCTCTGGAACCAAATTGTGTGTATGACAAAACAGGCTCTGACATTCTTAGCTGTGCAATCTTGTGCAAATTCTTTAACTTATCTGTTCCTTAATTTCCTTATCTGTAACACAAGAATAAAAATAATATCTAACTGATACTATTGATACAAGAATAAATTAGTTAATAAAGAGAACACTTAGAGAAAGACATAGCATATTTTAAGTGCTCAATAAATGTCAGTTACCATTATCTATCGGAAATAAACAAGATGCATATGTATATTATAACTGTAAATTAAAACACAAGCTAAATAATTATATATATTTATATGTATACATCACAAATACATATACATTAATATAAACAGATGCAGAGTGAAGTGGAAGGTTATAAATTTAATATGAGGGAAGCTAATAGGATTGGGGATACAGACTGGAAGGGGAAATTATGAAACTGAATTAAAAATAACAGGAGGATGTGCGTGGACTGGAGATGAGAGCGTGCAGTAACTCAGATTCTCTTAGGGAATTTTAAATGTGCGATGGAGAGAAAGTGGTAGAAACATGGAAGGAACTGGAAAGTTAGGCTGAATCAGGAGACCCAAAGACACAGAGTCACCTGAACAACAGAATCCTACGGTGAGGAGCCATGCAGAGGGCAGAACCAGGAGCCACTGTGCATTTCCTCCTGAGACACAGGAGTTCCTCTTTGCTTCCTTAGCTCCCTGTATATCCATCCTGGGGCCCCAATACCTGAGACTACCTCAGTGTTTTCTCATTGTTTGAAATTAAAAATAGACTAATAGTATATTAGTTTGATTAGGCACTCCACAGAGAACATTGCCCGTGGACATGAAAATGTTCTTCAGTTCAACTTGAGGTGTACAAATATAAGGACAGAAAAAACTATGATAATGACCTTCAAGATAACTTTGTTAATTTTCTTCTGCTCAAAGCCCCGCAGTGGACATTGGGTGGGGCTGGAATGGAGCAAACAGTATCTTTAAGATCTCTGTGCATAGTGATTCATCATTGCACTATTTGGTATTACATCAAGAATCTGAAAAGATTTAAAATATTTTAATTGCTTCCAATATGAAACTATATCAAGACTGGGTTGTGTGAGGTTTTACTCTGATAAACAGATGTTATAAAATAACATAAGCAAAGTCCCGGGCAGAGTGCCTAACACATGGCATACCCTAAAAATGTTTGTATCTTTCCCCAAACCGTCCTCAGGCATGGCTCCAATAACCAAAAAAGGATGCCAAAACTTATCAAGTTAATTAACTGCGACTTAAATGGAATGATATTAGTGGAATGGAATATAACTAATGAGAAATCCAGAATGTAGCTGCTGAGACATTATAGTCTTAGATATGAGGGGAAGGGACTAGAGTGAATACAGGTGGTATTAATATATTTTTTCCTAGGAGAAGCCTTTAAAAAAGAAAAAGAAAGATGGACATAAAAAGTAAGGTTTTCAATATACCTAATACTGAAGATTACAGTAAGTTTTTTAGACGACAAACTATAATGAGCCTCTTGGCAAACGATTAAGTACACCTTAATGGAAGAAAAAAATATTTGCAGCTGACATAATTATAGGCTTTAAGGCAACCTTGAGGGAGAGGGAGAACAAATGAACAGGTAAAAGTACAAAACTGAGAACAAGACTTGAATCAGCAGTAGAGGAGACGTACATCATCATAAGGAGAAAATAACCATAGAAATTGAGGAACTATCACTGTAGCCAAAAGTATCTGTAAATCAATACACGAAATATGGAAAACAGACACAGTAAAGCAAAGACTCAGTGTGGGAAATCTGTTCTGCAGTTACATGGCCACATTGTCATGCCTGAGTGCTGAACAGCATCACTACCTGAAAAGAGCTATGAGCTCGTGAAAGACCCATTCTTTTTGGAAGTTGTGTAACTTGGCGTCAGTTTCAAGCCATTGAAATATAAACTTTGCCCAGGAGGTCTGGGCCTAACCAGAGGGCACAGTGCCATACAGGGTTAACACAAACCTATGTTAGTGCCTGATTCTGATAAAAATTTACGAACATACTGTTAAAGAGCTTCTGAATATTTCAAGAAAGAAGAAATGGGCATCAGGTGTCCAAATGGGCTCCTTTAGATCAACTCGGAAAGAGGCATCTAATCTCTTTTGTGATGGGTTTACTAGACTTGTAGAGAATAAAGGAGATGGTATATGTGGAAAGAAATTTGACAAAAAGTCTCCTGATACCTTCATAAACAAATGTAAGGAGCTAGAGAGATTTTTGTAGCTAACCAAACAATGTTGATTAATGTATCAGTGCCATCCTGAGAGATGTCTCCCTGCAACAAATGCTGAGGGGGAATGCTTGGTCTTATTTTGTACAACATTTTGATTAACAACTTGGATAAAGACACAGATGGCATGCTTATCAAATTTTGGGATGATATAAAGCTGAGAGTTATAGCTAATATATGAGATGTCAGAGTCAAGATTTAGAGCCCTTAATAAGCTGGAATAATGAGCTGCAACTAAGAATATAAAAAGGAATACAGGTAAAAGTGCAGTTCTGCATTATGGTACCCAAAGGGCAGTTGAACATATATACTCAGAATGGGGGTTACAAAACTTTATAGCAGTTCTTAAAAAACAGACTTCAAGAGTTTTTTTAAGCTGCACACTGAAAATGCATCAATAGTTATTATATAAATTAAAGTATACGTTTTATTTGTTTTAATGTAAATGTCATCTACTGAGCAGTGTTTGAAGGGATTTATAAAACATGCACAAAAGCAGTATCGAAATGGCCTAAAAAAGTAGAAAAATAGGTGGGGTGCGGAGGCTCATGCCTGTAATCCCAGCACTTTCACAGGCCGAGGCGAGTGGATCACTTGAGGTCAGGAGTTCGAGACCAGCCTGGCCAACATGAAGAAATCCCGTCTCTACAAAATATACAAAAATTAGCCAGGGATGGCACATGACTGTAATCCCAGCTACTTGGGAGGCTGAGGCAGGAGAATCGCGTAAACACAGGAGGTGGAGATTATAGTGAGCAGAGATCATGCCGCTGCACTCCAGCTCGGGCGACAGAGCAAGACTCCATATCAAAAAAAAAGAAAAAAATACGATATTGCAAATATTGTATTCCTATTGGTTCGAGAGACATTTTTGAGCATCTTTCCTGTCCAAAAGAGTGTTCTTTGCCTATTATACACCTACTCATCCTTCACTTTTTAGATCACATTTTCTTCCCTAGAGTGGTCTTCCCTGATTCCCCAACTTAAATAATGTCCGCCACCTTGTTATTATCTTATAGCGCCCTGCTCCTTTTTGCACTTAGGGCTATTTGAAATTACATATTCTGTGTATATACTTTCTTAATATCTTCCTCAACTACTAGACTGTACAGAGATCACATCTGTCTTGTTTAATACTATATAGCCAAGGCATAGCAGAGGTTTTGGCATCTAGAAGGTATTAAATAAATATGTCTTATGTTAATGAGTAAATGAGCCAAGAATTAGACGCTAACAATCTAGAAAGGGAGAAAGACAAGCAAAGAGACAAAGTCTAATATAAATAACATTCTTCATTAGTGTCTGTCTAAATTTCTGTAAGAGTACAGAAACAGACTGGTGAAGTTGAGGAAAAGGCTTCTTGAAGAAACTAACTTGAGTTAGGGCTTAAAATTGAGTAGAAGTCCACCTTAAAAAGAAAAAGACATCAAATTGAGGAAGGAACACAGGCAAAGAAATGGAATCCTGGAAGGACAGAAGACACGTGGGGAACAGTGAGAGGAAGTCCATATGGTACATGAAATGTGTGGTTGAAAATGACATTGGGACACTATGTTCCCTTTACTACCATTTAAGTGTTTAGTGGCCAAATGGAAACATCCTAGGAAAACATGAGCACAGGAACGAAAGGGGCTAGAAACAGTCATATGAGTCAGAAAACAAAAATCCTGGATATTTAGCCTGAAGAGTAAAACATTTATAAGTGGAGGAAGCATTATATATTTTTTCAAATTTGTGAAATCCTCTTATGCCGACAATTTTTATTTTTTATTTTTATTTATTTTATTTTTGAGACAGAGTCCCGCTCTGTTGCCACACTGGAGTGCAGTGGCACGATCTCGGCTGACTGCGACCTCTGCCTCCCAAATTCAAGCGATTCCCCTGCCTCAGCCTCCCGAGTAGCTGGGACTACAGGCAGACACTGCCACGCCCAGCTAATTTTTTGGGTTTTAGTAGAAACGGGGTTTCACCATGTTGGCCAGGATGGTCTCAATCTCCTGACCTTGTGATCCACCTGCCTCGGCCTCCCAAAGTGCTGGGATTACAGACATGAGCCACCGCGCCTGGCCACTGACAAGTTTTTAATTTTTTTTTTAAAGTAAATGAAGTTAATTTGAACCAATGCATGGAAGGAACTGTTTTAGACTTTAAATATAAAGATCTTTCCAATTTTAGAGTAGTTCAGCTGAATTTTGCAGTGGTAACAAGCTCTTAGTCAGGGAGGAGGTTTAAGCAGATTCTTCCATAACCATCTCAAATAAAAATATTTCTTAGAGTTTTTCTGAAGTTATCTCTTCCCGTTGTCAACATCGTTCTTATCACCTATAAGCTATTCCAAAAGCTCTATTTATTCCAAATCTAAAATTACAGAAATTTCTTTCTCCTGACTTCAATAAAATATCTTAGTTGTGTTTTCTTCATAACCACTCGAATGAGGACTAAGCTCTAATTTTTTTTATCTTGCCCAAAATCCTATCTATGGGGTCCGGGGTGTCATAATCTACAAACCATAATTTCTCATCAGATAGGTTTTATTTAACCCTTTATATTATGATTTACTTTCCAATCTTACTCTGGCATAACATTACAAATCAAGAAAGAAAATCAAAATATTTTATTCCAAAACATGTTTCTCTGCCATGTCTTGAAATGGCCCTGCAAAGCCATCTTTTGTGGGGAAAAATTTGCATCTATAAAGAATCTTTATTAACATAGCTAGATCTTTTCCTTCCAGACCCTCCCAATCCTAAAGAGATTAACTAAGATCTGAATAGGAAACATTTGCCATCTATTGTCTTTAAGGGCAGCCACTATAAGACTTCAAAAGAACCGTGGTCTCTACCATCTTTTATCTTAACCTGTACATTCCCTTTCTGTCAATTCCAGGTCTTTAGACAAACTGAACCAAATGTCAACCAGAAAATATTTCAATTCACCTATAGCCTGGAAACTCCCTCCCCCTGCTTTGAGTTGTCTCACTTTCTAGATCAAACCAATGTATTTCTTAAGTGTATTTGTTGTCTCATGCCTCTCTAAAATGTATAAAACCAAGCTGTGCCCTGACCACCTTGGGCACATGTTCTCAGAATCTCCCAAGGGCTGTGTCATGGGCATGTTCACTCTTATTTGGCCCAGAATAAAGCTCTTCAAATATTTTATAGTTTGACTCTTTTTGTCCACACTAATAATTGTTCTGCTCAGTCCTCCAACCATCCAGAACCGAGTTCTTTGTTTTCCTCTCACCAGCTGGATATTTACCTGTGTTAATGTCATCAACCATCCCTAGCTCACTTTTCTACCTTATTCTGGATTCCTCTGTGTTTCCGCACCTCTGGTCAGTGTCTTCCCTCCCCATCCCTATGGTTGCTGCCTTGTCTCACACTCTCCAGGACCAGTGTCACTCTCTCCTGGCTGGTTTCTCTATCTTTGATTTTATTCGAATCCAGCCTCAACCTTGAAGTCAGAGTTACCTTTCTGAAATAAACATGGCATCCTATCACAGCCCTGGCTAATGCCCCAGCTTTCTAAAGCGGCAATGTCTTGACAGCTGGGGATATAAAGAATCACTGAGAGAGAGAAAGGTAAGTTAGGGCCAGGGCCCTTGAGTTTCTTTCACCCTCAGGCAGGAGATTTTATCCATGGAGCAGCCCTTGGGCAATTCCTCTTCTGATGGGTATGCTAGAGAAACATTGTTGGGTAAATGTATTTTTACTTCACCAGAGTAAAAAGTGAAGAATTACTGGCCTAAAGCTGAGTTTTGCAGACATCTGAAGCTATTTCTCAGAGCACAGTCCATTTCAAAATTTAACATGTAAAATGTTGTGTCTCTTTCAGTTCATATAGCTTATATCCTGTAAGCATAAGGAGGTTATGCTTAGTTTATGTTGATATGTATTAAGTAATATTTTAAATTAAAATAATTTTTTTTGAGTCAGGGTCTTGCTCTGCCACCCAGGCTAGAGGGCAGTGATATGATCACGGCTCACTGTAGCCTTGAATTCCTGGGCTCAAGTAGTCCTCCCACCTCAGCTTCCCAAGTAGCTGGGACCACAGACATGCACCACCACACCCAGCTAACTTCTTTTTAAAATTTTTTGGAGATGGGGTCTCCTTATGTTGCCCAGGCTGGTCTCAAAATCCTGGGCTCAAGAGATCCTCCTACCTGGGCTTCCTAAAGTGCTGTGATTACATGTGTGAGCCACTGCACCCGGCCAAACTTAAGTAATTTCATCATAAAAATCGTTTTGTTAACACTGGGCTTCTGTTAGACATGAATCTCTTTAAAAAACAAGGTGAAACTTTACTCAAATTCAGAAAAAAATAAAACCAACTCAAATAACAAAGCTTCCTTAGCACGACAGTTCCTAAACAGCTTAACTCCAATCCACATTTCTAACCTAGTCTTCTATCACCTACATATACCCTAATCACACAGCACTAGTCAATATTGCCAAACAACAATGCACTCTCATTCTTCAAAACTCAGATTAAATATTCCTCTACTCTGAGACGCTGTTTATAAAACCTAAAACCACACCAGAATTTCCCAGTGTCTAACCAGAATGCTTTATTCAAATTTCTCTTTTGCTATGTTTTACATTTAATTAATTTACATGTCTATTCCTATCATAAGTGATTCTCCAGAAAATCCTTTAAATGAATCAAAATTCATAGTGCCAATATTTTATAAATGTGTGTGAATGTGTGTATATGTGTGCATATATACACACATAAATAATACGAGTATATGCATACAGATATGTTCATATATATATTTGCATTCAACTATTCTTTTGAATTGTCATTCTTTGCTAATTAGATCTTAAATTGACTTAATTTTTCACAGCTTTACTGAGATATAATTCATGAATTTAAAATGTAAAGCACAATGTTTTTCATTATATTCACAGAGTTGTACAACTATTACCACAATTTGACAATAATCACCCACAAAAGACACCCTATGTCCATTGGCAGTTTCTCCCCATTCTTCCAGTCCTAAGCAACCACTAACCAAATTTCTGTCTCTATAAATGTCTTAGTCCATTCCTGCTGCTATAACAAAATACCTTAAAATGGGTAATTTGTGAACAACGGAAATTTATTTGTAACAGTTCTGGAGACTGGGAAATCCAAGATCAATGTGCTGGCATACTTGGTGTCTGGAGATGGTCTTTTCTTCATACAGTAACTTTTAGCTTTCTCCTTACATAGCAGAAGGGGAAAAAAGTAACAAGCAGGCTCCCTTGAGCCTGTTTATGAGGGCATTACTCCCATGAAGTAATTCACCTCATGAAGATGGAGTCCTCATAACTCAATCACTCCTAAAGGTCCCACTCATGTACTATTACATTGGGAATTAGGTTTCAATATATAAATTTTGGAGGGACATACACATTCAGACCATAGCAGTCAATTAGCCTATTCTGGACATTTCATGTAAAGAGAACCGCATACTACTTGGTCTTTTGTGACTGGTTTCTTTTGTTTAGTATAGTGAGGTGAAGATTCATCTATGTTGTAGCTGGTATTAGTACATCATTCTTTTAATTGCCAAATAATATTGCTTTATGGAGAAACTATACATTTTATTTATCCATTTGTTAGCAGATAAAAATTGGGTTGTTTTCACTCTCTAGCTATAGAGTAACACTACTAAACACTGGTGTAAACATTTTTATGTAGATGTGTGTTTATTTCTTTTGGATATATTGTTCATCTCTGTTGGGTCATATGGTAATTCTATGTTTATCTTTGTGAGGAACTGATGATTTTTCAAAGCAGCTGAATCATTTTGTATTCTCATGAGCAACGTATGAGAATTCCGAATTCTTCATATCCTCACCAACACCTGTTTTTGTCTTTTTGATTACAGCCATTCTAGTGGGTATGAATTAGTATCTCATTGGGCTTTGGTTGGTAGCTCCTTAATGACATGATGTTGAGTATCTTTTCATGTGTTTGCTGGCCATTTTTGTATTGTCTTTGAAGAAATGCCTACTTAAATCCTTGGATCATATATCAAGAATAAAAGGACAAATACCTTTTATTTGTTGTCTTGTAAGAATTCTTTATATATTCTGCATACAAGTCTCTTATCAGATATATGACGTGCAAATAATTCTCCCATCCTGTATGTTGTCTTTACACATTATTTTTTTCAGTTTTATTCTGACATAATTGACAAATTAAAATTGTATATACTTAAAGTATAAAACATTATGTTTTGATATATCCACGTATACTACAAAATGATTTCCAGCAAGCAAAATAACATATATTTCACCTCACATAGTTCCCTGGTTTTGTGTGTGTGGTGAGAATCCTTAAGATTTTCTCTCATAGAGAATTTCAAGTATATACTATTATTAACTATGATTGCCATGATGTACATTCAAGTACATTAGTTTTACAGAACTTATTCATCCCATTACTGCAAGTTTGTACCCTTTGATCAGCATTCCCCTAATACTCAACCCCTGGTAACCACCAGTCTACTCTCTGTTTCTATAAATTTGACTTTTTTAGATTATTCATATAAGTGAGATCATGTAGTATTTGTCTTTCTGTGTCTGGCTTAATTCACTTAGCCTAATGTCAAGGTTCATCTAAATTGCCACAAATGGCAGGGTTCATTTTTTTTTTCAGACTGAATAATATTTCATTACACACACACACACACACACACACAAGCACACACACAGACACACAAGCACATACCCCACACACTATAATTTATTCATTGTATCCATTCATCTGTCAACAGACACGTAAGTTGTTTTCATATCTTGGCTGTTGTGACTCACACTACAATGAACATGGGAGTGCAGACATCTCTTTGAGATAGTGATTTTAGTTTATTTTTTTGGAAGGGAGAATTATACCATGAAGTTGGACTGCTGAATCATGTATTAGTTCAGTATTTAATTTGTTAAGGAAACTCCACACTGTTTTCCATAACGGCTAAGTCAATTTACATTCCCATGAGCCTCGTATAAAGAAAGGTTCTCTTTTCTTTACATCTCACCAACATTTGTTGCTTTTTGACTATTTAATAAAAGACTGTCTAAGGTGATATTTTATTGTGGTTTAGATTTCCATTTCTCTGATAACGAGTGATGTTCAGCAACTTTTCATATCCTTGTTGGCTGTTTGTATGTCTTCCTTGAAAAAAATGTCTACTAAGATCCTTTGCCCTTTTTAAAATTGGGCTATTTGTTTTTCACTATTGAGTTGTAGTAGTTTTTAAATATATTTTGGATATTAACCCATTATTGAATATATGGTATCCAAATATTTTTTCCTATTCCATGGGATGCCTCTTCATTTTATTGATGGTTTCATTTGTTGTGCAGAAAATTGTAGTTTACATGGTCACTTATTTTTGCTTTTGTTGCTGGTATTTTTGGTGTCATACCCAAAATATCATTGTCAAGACCAATGTCATGGATGTTTCCCTTATGTCTTCTTTGAGTAGTTATATTGTTTCAGGTCTTAGTCTTACATTCAAATCTTTAAATCATTTTGAGTTTATTTTGTGTATGATGTAAGATAAGGATTCAATTTCATGATATCCAGTTTATCCAATACCATTTATTCAAGAGACTCTCTTTTCCTCATTGTGTATTCTTGGTACCTTTGCCAAAGATTACTAGCACATACATTTATTTTCAGGCTTTATATTCTGTTCCATTATGTGTCTGTTTTTATGCCTGAACCATACGGCTTATGATGACTATAGCTTTGTAATATAATTTTAACTCAGGAAGTGTGATGGCTCCAGCTTTGTTCTTCTTGTTCAAGATTGTTTTACCTATTCAAGGATTCCTGTGGTTCCATATGAATTGTAGGATTATTTTTTCTATTTTTGTGAAAAGTGCCATTGGGATTTTGATAAGGGTTGCATTTAGTCTGTAGACGATTTTGAATAGTATAAAGATTTTGACAATATTGATTACTTTGATCTATGAACAAACAGCATAACTTTCCATTTATTATGTCATTTTCAAGTTGTTTCATTGATGTTTTATAGTTTTCAGCTTACAGATCTTCCACTTCCTTAATTTTATTCCTAAGTATTTTATTCTTAAAATGCTATTGTAAATGGGATTGTATTCTTAATCTCTTTATTGGACAGTTTGTTTTTAGTATATAAAACCACCACTGATTTTTGTATGTTGATTTTGTTTCCTGCAAATTTACTGAATTCATTTATTAGTTCTATCAGTTCTTTGGTGAAGTATTTAGGAAATACTATATATAAGATCAAGGCATCTGCAAACGGGGTCAATCTTTCTCTTTCTGTTTTTGATGCCTTTAACTTATTTTCTTGCATCATTGCTCAGGCTAGGATTTCTAGTACTATGTTAAGTAGAAGTGGCAAGAATAAGCATTCTTGTCTGGCTCCTGATCATACAGAAAAAACTTTCAACTTTTTACCATTAAGAACAATGTTAGCTGTGGGCTTGTGATATATTGCCTTTATTGTGTTGACATACAATTTTTTAATATACAGTCATCCCTCAGAATCTACAGGGGATTCTATAGGGGATTGGTTCCAGCATCCTTGTGTATACCAAAATCTGTGGGTGCTCAAGTACCTGATATAAATGCCACAGTATTTGCATATAACCTACATATATCCTTCCATATATTTTAAATCATCTCTAGGGCCAGGCACAGTGGCTCACACCTGTAATCCCAACACTTTTGGAGGCTGAGGTGGGCAGATCACCTGAGGTCAGGAGTTTGAGACCAGCCTGGCCAACATGGTGAAACCCCACCTCTACTAAAAATACAAAAATTAGCTGGGTGTGGTGGTGCATGCTTGTAATCTCAGCTACTCAGGAGGCTGAGGCAGGAGAATCACTTGAACCTGTGAGGCGGAGGTTGGAGTGAGCGGAGAGTGCATCACTACACTCCAGCCCCAGCAACAGAGTGAGACTCTGTGTCAAAGAAAAAATAAAATGTAAAAATAAATAAATCATCTCTAGATTACTCTTAATACCTACTACAATGTAAATACTATGTAAACAGTTATAGAATGTGGTTTTTATTTGACTATTTTTATTGTTGTATTATTTTTTAAAATATTTTTTATCTGTGGTGGGTTAATGCAGAACCTTTAAATATGGAGAGCCAACTGTACACAATTTATTGAGAGTTTTTATTATGAAGGATGTTGAATTTTAACAAATTTTTTCTTTATTGAGATGATCATATGATTTGGGTGCTTCATTCTGTTAATGTGATGTAGTACATTTGTTGACTTTTGTAATTTGAAACATCTTTGCATCCCAGGGATAAATCTCACTTGATCATTGTATATGATCCTTTTAATGTGCTATTGAATTTGGTTTGCTAAAATTTTGTTGAGGATTATTACATCTACGTTTATCAGGGCTATTGGCCTATAATTTTCTTTTCTCATAGTGTCCTTTTCTGGCTTTGGTATAAGGATCATGCTAGCCTCTTCAGTTATATATTCTTAATGGTATCTTTTACAGCACATGCATTTTTAATTTTGATGAACTACAATAAATTTTTTTCTTTTGTTTCTAGTGCTTTGGGTGGTGTAGTATCTAAGAAGACTGCCTAGTCCAAATCTAGAAGATACGTTTTCTTATAATTGTTTTATAGTTTTAGCTATTACATTTAGGTCTATGATTCATTTTGTTAATTTTTGTTATGGTATAAGGAAAGAGTCAAGCTACATTCATTGGCATATAGACATTCAGTTGTTCCAGCACGATTTGTTAAAGAGATTATTTTTTCTTCATTGAATAGTCTTAGTACCCTTGTTGAAAATCAAATCAAGTGACTGGATTAAGAAAATGTGGCATATATACACCATGGAATATTATGCAGCCATAAAAAATGATGAGTTCATGTCCTTTGTAGGGACATGGATGAAGCTGGAAACCATCATTCTCAGTAAACTATCACAAGGACACAAATCCAAACACCACATGTTCTCACTCATAGGTGGGAATTGAATAACGAGAACACCTGGACACATGAAGGGGAACATCACTCACTGGGGCCTGTTGTGGGGTGGGGAGGAGGGGGGAGGGATAGCATTAGGAGATATACTTAATGTAAATGATGAGTTAATGGGTGCAGCACACCAACATGGCAGATGTATACACATGAAACAAACCTGCACGTTGTGCACATGTACCCTAGAACTTAAAGTATAATAAAAAAAATATATATATATATATATAAAGAAAAATCAATTGAGTGTAAATGTAATGGTTTATTTAGGAAATGTCAATTCTGTTTCATTAATCTATGTTTCTCCTTATGCCAGTACCACAGTGTCTTGATAACTGCAACTTTGCAGTAAGTTTTGAAATTAGAGAGTGTATCTCGTTCACCTTTGTTCCACCTTTTCAAGACTGTTTTGACTATTCTTGGTCTCTCGCATTTCCATCTAAATTTCAGGATCAGTTTGTCAATTTATTCAAAAAAGCTAGCTAAGGTTTTGATATAATCTGAACTAAATAGATTAATTTGAGGACCACTGGCATTTTAAGATAACAATTCTTAACAATATTAAGAATTATCAACCATTAACATAGCACATCTTTCCATTTATTTAGGTCTTCTTTAATCTTCCCCAACAACGTTTTATAGAGTATAATAAAGTGTTCAGAGTATAATAAATTTCTTTTGTTAAATGGATTCTTAAGTCTTTTAGTCTTTTTGATGCTATTATAAATGAAATTATTTTCTTAATTTCATTTTCTGATTGTTCATTGTTAGTGTATAGACCTACAACTGCTTTGTGACCATCATTCTCATACTCTGCAAACCTGCTAAATTCTTTAGCTCTAATAGCTTCTTTCTGAGGGTGGTTCTCAGTATTTTCTATTTATAAGTTTATCTTATTTGCCAATAGATGTAGTTTAACTCCTGGATTTTCAATATAGATACCTTTCATTTATTTTTATTGCCTAATTGCCATGGCTAAAACCTCCAGCATGGTGCTGAATAGAAGCTGAGAATACATTCTTGTTTTTTCCCTGATCTCAGGAAGATTGAACTATTTTTTCTTTAATCAAAGTAGAGAAAGAGTTACTTTGTAGCCCTTCATAAGATACCTACTTGCTTTTATTTTTGAAGAAAAAATGAATAAATATTAATTTATTAATTGAAAACCATTTGTTTAGAAGTTCCGTTTACTTTCTTATTTAGGGTAAAATATATCCCATTTTATTCCAAATAGGTACGAAGAAAGCTGTACATGGATTTCATCATGGGTCCACAATTTATTCCCTGAGAAGGGTCAAAACACACACTGCTTCCTCTAGAAAGATTTTCCTATCAAATCCACACAGACCAGGCTATAAAGCTCTAGACATGTCTTCTCTCATTGTCCATTTTCAATCAGCAATAAAGAAATCTTGATTCCATATTTGGGCATAATTCTGGATTAGAAATATAGAGTATATTAAACCATTTGACTGGCTGATGTCCTGAAATTTTTGTTTCAGTGTAATTAAAAAAAAAATTAAAATATGGTCTGACTCAGAGGGAGGAGATATTCCTAAATTTGGAAGTCCCTAATATAGTCTTTTATTAGACTATGAATAAGTTTAGAGGGTATGATTTGTTAATCTTTATAAGCTGATATATAGGAAAGTGCCTGATGAAAACTATATGTTCCATTGATATTTGTTAAAAGTATAAATGAGTCCATGAGCAAATGAACCACTATTCCCAATGGATCCTTCCAGGGGGCTTCTTGAACAACATGAGCTCCTCAAACATTTTCAGTAGCTGAATTTTCTCTTCAAATGAGTATTCATCAGTAAGCCCTTGTCTCCAGCAATTGCTAAATAGGTTGGAATTAGAAAATACAACATACTAAATAAACAAGATAAAGCAAATATATGACCTGGAGACAAGGGGATGCCAAATACCCTGTAAAAAACAAACAGAAGTAAAAGGGAAGGCCGGGCGCGGTGGCTCATGCCTGTAATCCCAGCACTCTGGGAGGCCGAGGCAGGCGGATCACCTGAGGTCAGGAGTTCAAGACCAGTCTGGCCATGGTGAAACCCGGTCTGTACTAAAAATACAAAAAATTAGCCGGGTGTGATGGTGCACGCCTGTAATCCCAGCTACTCGGGAGGCTGAGGCAGGAGAATCGCTTCAACCCAGGAGGCAGAGGTTGCAGTGAGCCGAGATTGTGCCATTGCACTCCAGCCTGGGCAACAAGAGTGAAACTCCGTCTCAAAAAAAAAAAAAAAGTAAAAGGAAATACTAATTCTATATAATGTTGATCAAGGAAATACTCAAATCCCATATTTGCTTTCTTCATTGTAACATTTTTGCTGACAATATTTTGCCTAATAGTTTTCCAGATAATTCAACTCAACATAATTCACATAAAATCCCCTGTGTAGATATTACACACGAGGAAAATAAGAAAATAACACTCCGCGAATGCTTCAAACCCTTGAACAAAGTTACAAATTGTTTTTCACTTGCACATCTTTCAGGAGTTTAGTTTCAAAAACATGACTGCCTTCTTAACATATTCTGGTAGGGTGAAAAACAGCCCCAAAGATTTTCAGGTTTTATTCCTTGGAATGTGCAAATGCTACCTAATAAAGTAAAAGAGATTTTGCAGATGTGATATTGAGATGGTAAGTGTGGTGTTACGATTTATATTGGTGTTCATCCAGGTTTCCTGGCTTATAACTCCCATAGTCCTTGATACAATCTTTTGTTACAATGTTGGGTGTGTTAGGCCTCAGGAAACAGAATCTCTCCAACCTTCTCCTACCCTCCTTTCACCTGCTCCAAGGCAGGAATCTAATCTTCTCCAAAATTTCTGATTGTGGGTGTTAAGACCCTCCCCAGAGAGGGTCCTGCCCTATATCCTGTGGAAGGAATGCTGACTTCATGAAAGTTCCATAAAAACTCAACAGGACCAGGTTCAGGGAGCTTCCAGATAGCTGAACATAAGGAAATTCCTAGAGGGTGGTGTGCCCAGGGAAAGCATGGAAGTTCTGTTCCCCTACCCCCATGCCCCTCTTGTCTCTTCATCCGTATCCTTTAGAATAAGCCAATAAATGTAAGTAACTATTTCCCTTAGTTCTGTGAACTACTCCAGCAAATTAATCAAACCCAAAGAGGGAGTCCTGGGAACCCCAACTTGAAGCCAGTTGTTCAGAATTTTCAGAGGCCCAGAGTTGCAACTGGTGCCTGGAGGTATGGGAGGCAGTTTTTGGGTCTGAGCTGCCAACTTGTGGGATCTGATATTATCTCCAGATAGACAGTATTAGAATTGAATTGGAGGACAAGCAACTGGTATCTGCTGCTGGGTGCATGGGGAAAACCTCCCATACATTTGGTCACAGAAGTATTTTTCTGTGTTGATGATTGGTGTTGTGGTGGTGTGTAGGCAGAGGAAAAACACAGTCAGGGTGTTTTTCCCTGCACAGAAAGGTTATCCTAAATTGTCCACATAGGTCAGGTAGTTGTGTTTTTATAAGAAGGAGTCAAAAGATTTGCTGCAGAAGAAGAACCCAATGCGATACTGAAGCCAGATGCTATGCCACCAGATTTAAAGACACAGGAAGAGGCCATGAGCCAAGGAATGCAAGGAATGCAACTCTAGAAACTGGAAAAGGCCAGGAAAAGCTTTCTTCCAAAGCCTTTGGAGTGAGCATGACCCTGACTACACCTTGATTTTGACCTAGTGAAACAGATTTTGAACTTCTTACTTACCTTTGGAACTGTGAGAGAATAACTGCATTGTTTTATGCCATCAACTTTGTAGTTTTGATAAAGTAGTCATAGGGAACAAATTCACATATGTAAATTAAAATTAGTTATTCATAAACATAATTTACAATCTGTGTTTTGTGAGCCATTATTGAGTATGTGTGATGTGGTGACACTTTGCCAGCTGTTTGTGACAATAGAGTGATGAAGTGTTCATGGACCCTCTCTCGGGGGCACACAGCCCTCTGTGGCAGCATAGATTAGCAGTAAGATAGGTAAAATAGGAGAAGTATAGGACCAAGAACATATATCTTGCTAACAAACATTAAGCAGGCAAGCTCTGCTCCTAGTGGGTTCTAGGGGTTGGGGAGTGGGCAAAGGGTTGCCGGGCAAGACTGTCTGTGGTTTTTCAAAAAGGGTGACATTTCTAATACAAGTTCAGAAAGGTTATTAGGAGTCAACTAGAGAATTAAGTTGCAAATTAAATTAAAGTCACAGCAGGAGGAAAGTAGACATGTACAGAAGGCAAAAGACCCCTGCCAGCAAATGGTATATATTGAGATATTCTAGAACCCAGGACTGCTGGAGTTCAGAGTGGGGTGGATGAAAGATGAGGCTTCAGGGATTAAACAAGGTTAAAATCAAAATCACAGTAGATATCATCTCACTCCAGTAAAAATGGCTTTTATCAAAAAGGGAATAACAGATGCTGCTGCGGATATAGAGAAAGGGGAACCCTCATACACTGTTAGTGGGAATGTAAATTAGTATAATCATTATGAATAACAGTATGGAAGTTCCTTAAAAAACTAAAAATAGAACAACCATATTATCTGGCAATTCCAGTACTGAGTATATATCCAAGAGACATAAAGTCAATATAGCAAAGAGGTATCTATACTTCCACTATTTTCAATAGCCAAAATATGGAATCAACCTAAGTGTTCATCAGTGGATGAATGTATAAAGCAAATGATAATGACAGGAGGCAGACAAATCCTAGGCAGACAGGGACAGGTCCCCAGTGAAATCTGACCTTCAAGCTGAAGACAAGCTGGTCCTGGGTAAATTCTCAGACCAGACTGAGAACCTCTCTGACTGTGTTCTGTGCTTTCCACTGATTGATCCCCACCCTTCACCTATTTTACATATACCTACCCTTTCCTAATTGGTTTTCTACACTGTTGTGCCCACCTTTGAGTGGTGCCTTTGTTTTAGCTTCTTTTTGCATACTCAGACCAATCAGTACACACTCCCCATTCTGAGCACATAAAAGCCCTGGACCCAGCCACAGTGAGGGAGAGATGACCTGACTTCAGGTGGGGGGCACCTTTGCATCCCATCTCTGCAGAGAGCTATTTCATCACCCAGTAACATTATTCTCTGTCCTTTTCACTCTTCGATTATCAGTGTATCCTCATTCTTCTTTGATGTAGGACAAGAACTCAGGACCCACCAAAAGTGGGGGCTGAGAGCTCAGTTGCAGTGGCTGCAGGATAAGCACCAGAGTACAAGCCAGGCACAGCCTGGTAGGCTGAGTAGATGGGGTGTCTCCTGCAGCAAAGCTGGCAAAGGGGCCAAGAAAAATCATGCATCAAAAATGTGGTATAGCTGGGTGTGGTGGTTCATGCCTATAATCCCAGCACTTTGGGAGGTCAACATGGGTGGATCACCTGAGGTCAGGAGTTCAAGACCAGCCAGGGCAACATGGTGAAACCCCATCTCTAGTAAAAATACAAAACTTAGCTGGGTGTGGTGGCAGATGCTTCTAATCCCAGCTACTTGGAAGGCTGAGGCATGATAATCACTTGAACCCAGGAGACAGTGGTTGCAGTGAGCCCAGATCACACCACTGCACTCCAGCCTGGGTGACAGAGCTAGACTCCATCTTAAAAAAAAAAGTGATATATATACACAGTGGAATATTATTCAGCCACTATACAGAATGAACTCCTGTCATTTGCAGCAACATTGATTGAACTGGAGGTCATTATGTTGAGTGAAATTAGCCAAGCATAGAAGGACAAATATCACATGTCCTCACTGATATGTGGGAGCTATAAAAGGAGATTCATAAAAATAGAGAGTAGATTGGTGATTACCAGAGGCTGGAAAAAATAGGAGGGATGAAGAGAGGTTGATTAACAGGTACAAATATATACTTAGGACAAAATAAAATCTGGTTTTCAATAGATCAGTAGAGTGACTCTAGTTAACATTAATCTATTGTACATTTCAAAATACCTAGAAGAGTAATTTGAATGTTTCTAGCATAAAGAAAAGATATTTAAGGTGATGAATATTCTACTTAACCTAATATGATTATATGAATGTTTCAAATTATCAATTGTATGGAGAAAATATGTAAATCTTTTATATTGATTTAAAAAAAAGGAGGGTAAAATCATGAAGGGCTTGTATCCCATTCTAAGGGGTCTGGGCAATGGGTTGCCATTTGAGGGCTTAAAATCTATGGGAGTGATAATCAGATTTGCCTTTTGGAAAGATTCCTCTCCTTGAAATGGAAGAAAGGCTGGCAGGAAGGACTGAGTGAGGACAGTGGATGGGCCACCACTGCAGTGAATCTACAAGAAACGTAAAGTAGCCTGAACTAAGGCAGAGCAATGGGGCTGGAGAAAAGTGGACAGAAGAGAGAAACAGCTCTAAAGCAGCAATATTATATGCAGTTTATATCTATGGTCATGTTAAAACAAACAAAAATAGCAAAAGAGGCAAAATCACAACATGAAAACATATAAACATATTCTTTATCTTATCAATGCAAATCTCCTCAGCCCAGACACTATTATTCTTCCCCAAGTGGTGAACTGAAGAGCCTTTTAATGTCTTAGTAAATAAACATAAAGGTGTAAAGGATTTAGGCAATGAGTCATTTGGCAAGAATTTCATATGACTAAAAAGTTTCTATTTCTTTCTGGGAGAGAGGGTATAATATAATTATTCAGTCCCTTCCATGAACTGGACTTATGCAGACTGCTCATAATAGATTAATACATGTGTCCTGCCTTTGATATCCACAAATCTTTGCCAGGACATGTTGCAGGAAGTCAGGGACCCCGAACGGAGGGACCGGCTGAAGCCATGGCAGAAGAATGTGGACTGTGAAGATTTCATGGACATTTATTAGTTCCCCAAATTAATACTTTTATAATTTCTTACACCTGTCTTTACTGCAATCTCTGAACATAAATTGTGAAGATTTCATGGACACTTATCACTTCTCCAATCAATACCCTTGTGATTTCCTATCCCTGTCTTTAATCTCTCAATCCTGTCATCTTTGTAAGCTGAGGAGGATGTATGTCACCTCAGGACCCTGTGATGATTGCGTTAACTGCACAAATTGTTTGTAGAGCATGTGTGTTTGAACAATATGAAATCTGGGCACCTTGAAAAAAGAACAGGATAACAGCAATGTTCAGGGAACAAGAGAGATAACCTTAAACTCTGACTGCCGGTGAGCCAGGCGGAACAGAGCCATATTTCTCTTCTTTCAAAAGCAAATGGGAGAAATATTGTGAACATCCCTGAGAAAGAGAATGCATCCTTGAGGGTAGGCCTCTGAAATGGCCGCTTCAGGGGCGGCCATCATTCATGGTTGAAGCTATAGGGATGAAATAAGCCCCAGTCTCCCATAGCGCTCCCAGGCTTATTAGGACAAGGAAATTCCCACCTATTAAACTTTGGTCAGACTGGTTGTCTGCTCTCAAACCCTGTCTCCTGATAAGACGTTATCAATGACAATGTGTGCCCAAAACTTCATTAGCAATTTTAATTTCACCCCCATCCTGTGGTCCTGTGATCTCACCCTGCCTCCATTTGCCTTGTGATATCTCATTACCTTGTGAAGCATGTGATCTCTGTGACCCACACCCTATTCGTACACTCCCTCCCCTTTCGAAAATCACTAATAAAAGCTTCCTGGTTTTACGGCTCGGGGGGCATCACAGAACCTGCCGACATTTAATGTCTCCCCTGGACACCCAGCTTTAAAATTTCTCTCTTTTGTACTCTGTCCCTTTATTTCTCAGACCAGCTGACACTTAGGGAAAATAGAAAAGAAGCTACATGACTATCAGGGTCAGGCTCTCCCAATAAGGACACTTTATATATAAAATGCTCTCTTAGGCCAGTTGCAGTGGCTCATGCCTGTAATTCCAGCAGTTTGAGAGGCCTTGGTGGGAGGATTGCTTGAGCCCAAGAGTTTGAGACCAGTGTGGGCAACATAGGGAGACCTCACCTCTGCATAAAATAAAAAATAAAAAAAAAAATTAGCCAGTAGTCCTAGATACTCAGGAGGCTGAGGCAGGAGGATCACTTGAGCTCAGGACTCTGAAGTTGCAGTGAGCTATAATCATGCTACTGTAATCTAGCCTGGGCTACAGAGGAAACTTTGTCTCAAAATAAAATAAAATAAAATAAAATAAAATAAAATGGTTGATTTTGAACCTAGACCTGGAATCAGAAAAAAAAACTCTTTTAATCACCCTGATTAATAAAGATGTAATTTTCAGTCCCAAGCATGTTCTCCCACCTCAGCCAAAATAAATTTGTTCATATAGAGTTGTAAGAGAAATATTTCAATTATGTAAAATTCAACACATACACAGCAAATCTAAACTTTCTAAATGCATTAATATTAAATTCACTTTTCCAGTGATTGCAGACATGTAAATATTTATTTCTTAAATCCAAAAAGAGATTCTTTAGATTATGATTATTATTTTGCTTTGTCTTCTATCCATACCTACTTATATATTACAGTAAATTAACGAAATTATAATTGTTAAATTGCAAATGCTAAATTATATGTGGATGATATATAATGAAATAATTGCCTATCAAATCAATTATAATTTATCTGGAATCAGATAGAAAACAGATTACATTTTCATTTCATAATTTGATGAATGAAAGCTTATTCACATTTTTGTCACTGGATCACCTGAAAAATCATTCCTTCTGCATTCTTCCATTGTTTCAAAAACATTGCTTATCCACTAGTAGCAATGCAATTTCATTTCCTCTATTCCCAAACTATACATCTAGGGCAAAACAGAATAAGGTTTTCTGTGCTCTTTGTCTCTGTGTTACACAAGTGGCTTCTCTATAGATCTGCTTTTGTTATACACAGCTGTTCTACCCAAAGGGCTGTTAAATCATGTGCATACACTGCACACACACTTCAGAACTTGTATATGGGCATATGTGTATTGACTCTTGTCTAAACTAGCCTTTCCATTCATTCAGCCAACAGATACTGAGAGCCTGTGTGGGGCCAGAGCCTGTGAAAGGTATTGGGGATGGAGAAATAAACATGATACAATCATGAATTTCAATGAATTTTCAATTTAGTAAGAGAAATAGAGATCTACATGGATTTTTTAAATAAAGTTAAATGTAGTGTTACAAAGAAACACAAGAGTGGAAGAAGGGGAAATACTTCCTGCAATGGGTAGCACCTGATCTTAACCCAGAGAATGAAGAGTCCCATGACAGGATGAAAAAGGGCATGCCAGGTGGAGTACATCCTCATGGAAGTCCTCGAGGGTCCAACTGAGGAGCTGCTACATAAAGAGACCAGGAAAGACTGCAAGCAGGCCTATGGCTTGGACACATTTTCGTGTCAGTATGATGGCTGATGGCTCCTGGCATGACAGATATCAGATGGATAAGTCAAGACAGAATAGCATAAGATCACAATATGCAGAAGATAGCAAAAGGAAAGGAAAAGACGAGACATACTTTGGAGACAAAACTACCAGAACCCGATGATTCAGTCATGTTTTCCAAAATATGTTTTGAATGTCTATGAAATTTCTGACACTGTAGCTGTTGTGGATACAGCAGTCAAAAATAAATAAAAGACTTTTAAAAAGTTTCCACTCTCCTGGAACTTTACAATCGACTGCAGGGAGAGACAATAAGCACTCATTTCTAAAAAGTAAATATATAATGTGTCAGTTGGTGATTAAGTGCTATGAAAAAACATAAAGACTGGCAAGGGAAATAGGAAGTGATGAGGTGGATCAATTATCAGAGGAGTCAGAAAGACTTGATATGAGGGGATATTCAGTAGAGACCCGAATGAAAGGAGAGATGAAGGCAGAGCCAGGGAGAGATAAAATTCAGTGTATTGGCATACTGGAGTACTTTTTTGTCCTGTTCTTTGAAAAACAAAAAACAAACAAACAAACAAACACTGATATAAGAAACATGGTTGGAAGTGGCTCACCTCAAGAATCTTAATTTTGTCATGGGATATTTTGCTGCCCAATTTAGGTAGTACCATCATTGGACCTGTTGTCACACAGATGGAGACGACGCCATGCACTTTTGCATCAGGCAGTGATGAAACTCATTAAGAGCCAATAGGGGCTGACAAAACATAGAGACAAACTCCATTTTAAAGTTTTTTAAAAAATAAATTGCAATTTTTATATTTCTCCTCATTGTGATACTCCCAAAGCCAAGCAGACTTGGCTGTGATTATCTGTGGTTTGAGTTATCCATGGAATCCATTAGTATGGATAACTCAGAATTTATGGAGTTGTGTTCCCACAGTTATGTGTATCCAACAGGGGCCATATAGAACACATTATGCTTGACGAGGAGTAATTATCCTCATGAAGAAGTCTCCCTGATATCATTGTAGGGAATCCTGCTCATGTCTAAAATGCAAATGGGAGACAAAGTCCAAGTAAAGATTTAAAAGGGGGAAGCACTTACCATTCTTATTGGGAGATCCAGATTCAGGTCATTATCCTATGCCACAGTTTGCCCATGATAATAATTTTTTTTTTTTTTTTTTTTTTTCAGACAGGGTCTTGCTCTGTCACCCAGGCTAGAGTGCAGTGGCATGATCTTGGCTCACTGCAACCTCCGCCTACTGAGTTCAAGTGATTCTCCCACCTCAGCCTCCCAAGTAGCTGGGATTACAGGCGCCTGCCACCACACCTGGCTAATCTTTTTGTATTTTTAGTAGAGATGGGGTTTTGCCATGTTGGCCAGGCTGGGCTTGAACTCCTGGCCTCAAGTGATCCACCTGCATTGGCCTCCCAAAGTGCTAGGATTACAGACATGAGCCACTGCACCTAACCTATAATGTAATTCTTAATAGTGAGCTAATTCATATACATATATATGTATACTTAGAGGCAGGGTCGCATTCTTTCACACAGGCTGGAGTGCAGTGACACAATCATGGCTCACTGAAGCCTTGACCTCCCACAAACTCAAGTGATCCTGCCACCTCAGTCTCCCAAATAGTTGGGACCACAGATGCATGCTACCATGCCTGGCTAATTTTTTATTTTTTCTAGAGGCAAGGCCTCCCTATGTTGACGAGCCTTGTCTCAAACTCTTGGACTCAAGCAATCTTCCCGCCTATGCCTCCCAAAGGGCTGGGATTACAGGCATGAGTCACAGTGCCCTACCCCAATTCACAGATGGATATATATATATACACATACATACACACACTAAGTCTTTATTAGTAACCATTAAAAGATTTTTTTTCCTTTGATAGACAAGCATATGTCATATCCCTAGAGGTGACACAATAAGGTATTTTCACTTGCTATTTTTTTTAAAAAACCGTTTTTTGAAAATATATACTGTGAAAGTAGCTTAATACAAGTACCATAAAAGTGATGAGGCTACAGTAAATTTTGATTAAAGCACGATTTTCATTTGGTGAAAGTCTCTTAGATTCCCTAATAGCTTTTGCTATGACATTGCAAATTGGTTGAATTACAAATGTCTCCTCTTGTTTCAAGATGTTTTCATTTCTAACCTGAAATGATTCTTTTCTAAATTAAAAAACCCTCCACAAATTCATGCAAAATTAGGGATGAATGACAGATAACATATAGAAAAGACGACTTGCATTTGGAATAATCTTGTCAATTCTATCTCTAAATTACATCTTAAAATTACTCTGTATTTCTTTATTGCCACCACCCTAGTCTAACCTACCATCATGTCTTTCCTTGATTAATCAAGGAGTTTCCCAGCAGCTTCCTTCCCCCATTTAAGACAGTTTGTAGACAGTAGTCAAAAGTGATCTTTACAATCTCTAAATTGGCTAACATTACTCACCCCACTTCCAAGCTGATGACTGCAGTTAAATTATATCCATATTCCTTGGCTTGTCTCACAAGATTCCACATACTTCTTCAACTTCACCTCACACAGCTCTCTCCTCACTCTCTATGCTCAAACCACAGGGTTTTCTTTTCATCCAAAACATCTTTCCTAGCTTTTATCTTCTGGACACCCCACTAACTAAAACAACCTTGTTATGTGCTTTGTACATCTGCCTCCTTCTTACCCTTCACATCTTAGATTTATGTCATTTCAGTGAAGGCTTCCCTAAAGTCTATCAAAAAATTTTCTATTCAGCATCCTCAGAGCTAATCAAAACTTGAAATTCTTTTTATGTATTTGTTTTATTTCTATCCCCCACTGGACAGTAAACTCCACAAGTTTCTGACTTCCCCTTAACTGTACACTCAAGTTATAGATGTCCAGGTACATAGCAGATGGTCAATAAAAACGTTTTGTTCAAATGAATGAATAAACCAATGCACACATACAAGCTAAAAAACAAAGATTACAGCACCTTAAAATGGGTCCATTACTTTCTTGTGATGTATTTAATGTTTCTGAAAGTCAAATCACTTAAAAAATTAATGTAGACTAATCTAGGAAGCCTATATAAAGCAATGGGAGTATTAATTTAAAAGTCATTAAATCTCATTGTATAATGATATGGGTATATCTAAATAAAGATAGCTAGTACACTGGCAATAAAGAAGAACTATCATTTACTTAGCTTGTACATTATAATTGAATTTGATTTTCTGGTATTACTGAGAATGTTTATTAGTACACAAAACCTTGATGACTAAGACCAAAATCTACCCATTTGTTTCTAGACTTGTTCATTCTTTTTAAAAAACTAGTAAAAAAAAAAAAAAAAAAAAAAAGAAAGAAAAACAGAGCAGGAAATTCAGAGGCTCCATTGTAATGATCAGTTTCAGCCTGTTTCACCAACTTTCACCCCAGCTGTATTTAACCTCCATTTCTTTTTGCATACACCCAGATCTTTCAGATTCTCCCAATTAAGGTTCAAAAACAGTATTTTCCCAGATTAACATCTGACAAAACTCTCTGAGATTATCTCTTGTTTTTTTCCTACAGTTTTATTCTATTAACTTGGGTATACTTAAACTTTATATAGTAAAACTGTTTTTTTTTTTTTTTTTTTTTTTTTTGAGACAGAGTTTCGCTCTCGTTGCCCAGGAAAGAGTGTAATGGCACAATCTGGGCTCACTGCAACCTCTGCCTCCCAGGTTCAATCGATTCTCCTGCTGCAGCCTCCCGAGTAGCTGGGATTACAGGCATGCGCCACCACGCCCGGCTAATTTTGTATTTTTAGTAGAGACAGGGTTTCTCCATGTTGGTCAGGCTGGTCTTGAACTCCTGACCTCAGGTGATCTGCCTGCCATGGCCTCTCAAAGTGCTGGGATTATAGGCGTGAGCCACTGCGCCCAGCCTTTATATAGTAAAACTTTTAAAATCAATTTTTCATTGATTTTTTTTTCTCAACTATATCAGAAGACACTCAAGTTCTGATGCCTTCTATGTATATGGTCAGAGCACCAAAAAATAGCATGGAACATATTTGTTTGTACTTGGCTTTGGCTTTCTCAGCGAAGTGGAACAGCAGTGCTGACCACCAGTAAACAGGCGGCTAATAAACAAAGGTGAAGTAGAGAATGAAGTGAGTCAGGGATCCAACACCATCACATTCCAGATAATCACTGAGATACAGATATATGCATTTCATCTGTCCATATTTTATGAGAGACAATGGGTTATTGACAAAGGAGAACTGAAACAATTATTATAGAGCAGAGTATTAATTCTAGACCTGAGACAAACCTCCTGAGCTGTGTGTGAGTGTTCTCATCTGTTACTCTTATCCATCTCCTTACCAGAGCTGCTGCAGAAGGAGGGGTCAACAGGTCTTCCATTTTTATCAGAACAGGCTACTGCTCGAAAGCGCAGGCCTTCTCCACATTCTTTGGTGTCTCCTTGTACCCGCAGTCCTCGGTGAGGCTCCCTTCTGCCTTCTGGAAGAATGCAATCTGACCAGTTTCCATAAGGTTGGGATATAAATTCATCACAAGGACATAGTTCTGTCTCCACTAGAGGGTAAAGGTCAGCATCCTGGCATTTCTCCTTCTTTCTGCTTTTCCCTGTTCCAACAAGAGACATTGAGATATTAAATGCCTATCTGCTGTTTTACTAAAAGTCACTCACACTTTTGTATTTGTACACTTTTAGAATATTAAATAAAATAAAGCCTTTGTTTTCTTCACTCTTTGGCCATGAAAGTAAATCTTGAGACAATGGCAACAACTCAGAACAACTGTGAAATTCAAGTTAATTTGAAAAAAGTAGAAAATGGTTTAATGTTTGAGAGTGGCATAAAATATTTAGAAGATGTTTGCTATAGCTAGAGAATTCCAGTTAATTTATTTAAAATTATTTTCTCTATAGTTTGCTGGAAAAAAACATATTGATAACCCTGTCCCCATTCCCCTTGACTAATGATTGCCAGGGAACCAACGAAAGCATCTAAGTGGTTAACTCCCTCTCTTCTTAGTAGAGGTCTCTTGCAATGTGATGGACAAAGTTAAACTCATTTTGGTCTCTGCCATCAGGCAGGCAGCTCCCAAACATTTATAGAAACAATAAATTGAAATAAATGATCAAGTCATACTGGATAATTTAATCAGAGAAAAAGCTCTTTCATTTTGAGAGATTCTTCTAAATTAAGTATTCTGAAATATGACTTTATCTTACCAATTCACTTTGACGGACCTGTTAGTTGTGGTCCCAACTCTGAGTAAGACAATGAAGTGTCATTTTTCACAGCTGTAAACACTTGGTAATCATGTTTAGTGGATTCTGAATCAGGCTGTAACTTGATTCAACTTTGCTGTCAACACAATTCCTCTAGATTACTAAAAATTTTCCTAGATCTAATAATTTCACCTTTTGTTTTCTCATTAGTGAGTCATTAGCTAGAGTCATGGCTGGTTATAACATATATAGGCAGTTTTATTGGTCTATTTTCTGTGTTTATGGCTGTTCTGAAATGCCTGAAACAAGCTGATGCATGGGCTACTTTCTCATTGACACATGGTTTGCATTACATACAATTCTAGAGTTGCTGATGGGATGATTGGCTCTATGGTCTGCCATGATGCTTATGTTTGCAATAAATAAGAATTTCTAGGCTGGGCATTGGGGCTCACACCTGTAATCCCAGTACTTTGGGAGGCCATTGCAGGACGATTACTTGAGATCAGGAGTTCGAGACCAGCCTGACCAACATAGTGAAACCCCATCTCTACTAAAAATACAAAAATGAGGTGTGTTGGCAGGTGCCTGTAATCCCAGTTACTCAGGAGGCAGAGGTGGGAGAATCACGTGAACCAAGGAGGCAGAGGTTGCAGTGAGCTAAGATCGCATCACTGCACTCTAGCCTGGGCGACAGAGCAAGACGCTGTCTGAAAAAAGAAAAAAAAAAAAAAGAATTTCTGCAGGACCTGAAGTTGAGCTGGTAGTAGATTCAGCTATACTTCTGATAGAAGGTATTCACTTGCCTCTACCATTAGGACACTAGAATAAGTTTGAAAAGCACAGCCTCCAACACAGCCATGAAAATTTACTGGCTGAGAGATATATCAATAATTAGTGAGTGGCTCCTTCCTATTAGCATTTAGCAGGTTCAAGACCTCCCTTTTTTCAAACTTCCATAAAATATTGTTGAATCTCTCAGTCTTTATCTCTTTAGTTTCATTTCTCTTCTAAACCCACTTAACCCTGGATTCTGTCTACTTATTTCTGGAAACCACTGTTATCAAGCAACAAACAAACAACAACAAAAACAAGAAACAAAGCCAAAACCCTGGAATATCTTTTATTCCTTATCTTTCAGGTCTAATCACTCAATGATAGTTCAGACTATTGACTACACTTTCATTCTTGAAATATTCTTTCCAAGTTCCATCGTAACATATCTTTTTGTTCCTCGCCCTCACCCCATGCCCCCACCTCTCTCTTGCCATATATTATTTATTTTCACTTGGTGAACTATTTTTCTTCACTACCTCTCTTAAACTGATGGGGTTCTCCAAGGCACCATCTTAGGTTCATCTCTCATCTGATCCTACAACTTCACCCATTTGAAGAGTATAAATTATCATCCGTATTTCTTCAATTTTAAATGACTGTCTTCATCCAAGATTTCTTGCTCAAGTTTCTGATCCATAGACTGAAAAATCTACATCTAATGAACCAATCATACCCATTCTCTTTACATCACAATGTTTCTTTCTCCTGCATTCCTCAATTCTACCAATATCACCAAGTTAAAAGTTGGAATGCCCTGAATTATTCTGTTGAACCCCCTACATCTGATTAATGACAAAGGTATATCACTTCAAATGCATAAAGATTCATTGCATCAGTCCATTTGTTTCCATTCCAATGGGTGTCACCCATATTTCGCCCCACCTGCAAATCTCCAGCTGAAATTACAGCAGATTCCTCCAAGATCTTGTTGCCGTCATACCTCACTACATTCAATCTGTCCACCACATTGCAGTCAGAGCCAGCTTTCAAAGTACAAATCTGATCAAATCACTGGTCTACTGAAAACTCTGCAGTGGCTTACCATAGCACAGAATGAAATCCAGACTCCTCCCCTAGGGTCATCAAGGACCTATATGATTTGTACCCATTTGTATCTGCCTCTAGCCTACATTGTACCACTCTGCGTCTAGCATGTTACAATACAGTCATAGTAAGCCTCTTTCAGTTCCTAGAAATTACTCATTTTGCTTCTGGCCTTTGTATGTTTACTCCAGAAATTTCCACAATTTCTACCCTCCTTCCTTAGGCTAGCTAACGCCTACTTCTCCTTCAGATCAAAACTCATGGGTTACTCCCTCCAGAAAACCATCCTTGAACATGGAAGAATGGTTAGAGAAATGCAATGTTGCTGGCTTTGAAGATGGAGGGAGGGGAACATGAGCCAAGGACGTGCACAGCCTCTACAAGCTTGAAAATGAAAGGAAACAATTATCCCCTGAAGCCTCCAGAAAGAAATGCAGCCTTACCAACATCTCATCTTTATTTAGATCTGTGAAACACTACAGATCTGTAAAATAATAAATCTGTGCTGCTTTAAGCCAGCAATGTTGTGGTAATTTGTTACAACAATAGGATTTGTTGGAGTACTGCTCCCAATACAACAGCTATAGCAGAAGCTATACTGTAATTATCTCCAGTAAAAATCTCACCATATCTCCAATTAGATTGCAAGCTCTGTTAATTTAGGATCACGTCTACTGATTCCCTTGTGGTATTACCAAGGACTAGCACACATAAGTGGTAAACAAAAAAATATTCATTAAATAATTGAGAAAAGGAAGTTGTGAAAAAAAAAAAAAGATAAAGGAGAAGGAAGAAGGAGAAAAAAAGTGAAAGAGAGGGAGGAGGAGAAAAAAGAAAAATAATGTTCATCTACAAGGTGACCAGAAGTTACTAGCAGAACAAATATTCTATACAAATATATGCTGCCTCTATGTTTATGATATCCTTCTTAATTACATAGCATCACTGTTTGATGAAGGATTTAAGCAAGTTAATGCAGCAATGGTTGTCACAATAAGAAACAAATTATCAGTGATCCTTTACTTTGATTATATACTAATCAAAATCAGCATTAACCTTTGGATTCAGAACAAGTTAATATTAAAAATCAATCCCTAGTACAATTCTAAAGACTTTTTCTTCCTTAAGTCAGAATATGTACTACTTATCTAGTTATTATAAATAAATATTTATATATTATATCTCATATAATATATATATATATAACCCGGACAGGTTTTCTATCTAATAAATGGAATATTTTCAGCATTCTATAAACAATTGCTTTACATACTATTGAGTCTAAAACCTGTGATGATATAGTTTGGGTACAACATACAGAACGCTCAGTGAATTAAAGCCTCTTGTTACCAATGGACAAAAGAAAGTTAAATATCCTGTATGACCCCATATTCAATGAAGCGGCTTGTATTTATGTTTTTATGTTTCAGTGTGTGTGTTTGCGTTAAAGAGAGAAAGAATCGCATGGCTTTGGAGTTTGAGTCCAAGGCTTTCAGCAGCATTCATGTTAGAGACTGTTTATTGCATTTACTACCAAATTACTTAGGGATAACAAAATATAAGCATTAGTTTCATGACAATAAAAATAAGTCTCGAAAAGTGAAAATATTTCAATTCATCACTGGGATTTTTTTCCAACAGTGATATTAAATGATTCATTTTACTGTTTTTTTTTTAAAAAACTCATGTATTTCATGAAATTGCTAACTTGTTTTGGTGCCACATAGACATAAAGATACACAAAGGTCAATTAGCCACCTGAAAGTACAGCAGTTAATAATTTAGAAAAGAAATTTCAAACAGTCTTTTAGTATGAGTAATTTTTAGAGTTTGCAGAAAAAATATACAGCTATTCTTCAATATTTATATAAAAAGAACATTTTAAATAAAATTCAAATTCATTAGAGTTTTAACAATTAATAACATAAATGGTGCTGATTGTAAAATGAATAAATATCCTAGGATTTTCAATATTTTCCATGTTCGTTATGTAGGTGCAAACTATCACGAATAAACTTTCAGGAAAAAACAAAAACACTGGCCACTAATTAAAAACTTCCTTTCCCTCTACAGGAAATTCTCTCTCATCTCAAGTATATAAGGAGTTGCCACAGTAATGGCTTCTGATGCATTATGTTTGTACAGGCAAACAAAGTTTCATTCATTGGCCCCTGAACTTCAAATATTCCTGTCACATACATTCTATCTCACTGTGTTGTGTTTCTATGAGAAATTTGTTGTATCTTAGCAACAAGCAATGTTGCATCAAATTATGTGGCACAAATTTTTGTGGAAGATAGGGCAGGAAGTACAGCATTTCTTGTTTGGTGTTTCTGTTTATAGTTATGCATTTCACCCACACTTACAAATGGACTTCCAGTTTGTTTGCAGAAACCCTGTTAAAGGCTCTAGCAGATTACTTAAATCCACAATGGTGATTTAAATTCAAAATGTAATCAGGTAAGCAATGCATTCAGACAAAAGGGTCTTGAAACCAACAGAATTAGCCCTTCAACTGCTCATGAGAACAAATGGTCATCTGTGCTTAATTCTTCAATGTCAACACCAATTTCATTATCTCAGTGATTATTCTGGCATTTTCCTTTGGTTCTTCATTTTCTGCTTATACAAACACATAAGAAGTGAAGAGAGGTTGTGGCATATTTATCTAGGCACGTAGTAAAATATACTATTGCATCAATTATTTGCATACTGCAGGCAAAAATTGCCCCAGGAATTCAATTAAACAATTAGTTGCTTTAATTCCCATTAAATTTTTGCAGCTGAAAACAGAACTCATAATGAATAATATACCACAAAAGCAGAATCAGTATATGTAATTTGATTTTTGCCTTACACTAGTAAAATTTTAAAACGTCAAATTGCTTATAAGATAATGGCAAAAGACAATGATGTCAGTTAGATCTTTTTTGATAATCTTTCCAAATCAGTGATTGCCTTCAAGCTCACTGAGATCCTGGCATGATAGCACATGACAAACTTTGCCATTACCTATTCAAAAGAAGTTGGTGAATAAAATGCCTTTTATGACTACAAAGATTATAAAATTATATAGAGAGGAACTTGATAGCTATAAAATAGTTCACATCTTTCATTCATTTTGCAAACATTAATTGAGTACATGTTACGTACCAGGCATGGTTCTGAGTTTGAGGATATGCACTGAGGAATGGAGAGAGAGGAAGAGACCTGATGCAAATTCCTGTCCTTTGGACCTCATATTCTACACAAAAGATCCAGAGATGTTCAGCTTGCCTGATGCTAAAGAGTAAAATGCACACTATACCTGTGAGCTGTCGCCGTCTACTTTTTGTGGCTTCACAGTTCGTGGAGCAGGGCGTAAACCTGGACCAAGCAGTGAAGGTGCAGTCTTCTCGACATGGGACCGTGCATTCTTGCACAAGGGGAGGCATGCCATTTGTCTGCTTGAGGCATTCCATCATTTCTGCTGACTGGTTGTCATCAGAGATGCATGAGAGAGCTGAAAAAAAGCATGAATTCTTTGTTATTATTTTGATTAAATCAGTCAGCTGCTGGTTCTTTGACAAGACAGCAGAATCCCCCAATGTTTAAAAACTTGGGTTTCACAAATGGTGCAAATGGTGTTCAACATAGCTAACCTTATTTCTCCCTAGAAATTAAATTTTTATTGTTGCCATTGGAGGTATTTGAGGATTTAATTGGTTTCATTATTAATCCAAACCCTGCATTGACAGCAACCAAAATAACTTCCAGTAATTTATTGTACTTCCTGCTCCTCAGCATCTAATCTCTAGAGATGATATAAAACTAAGAAAGGGAAACTATAAGTAAGATGAGAACACGAAAAGGACGAAACCACTTTTAAAAAATCACCGACTCCTCCTAGATGTCATTTTTTGTTTTTTGCTTGTTTAGATGGCACTTACAGAAGTAGACCTACACAGTCAGTATTTTTAAAGGTATTTCTGCTGTCTGTAAATAAAATTTTTCTCCTTATTAATTTTTAGGGACCAGTTAAAATTTTTATTTTTTTTCAAGCACAAGCATAATCTATTCAGATCATTTCCATTGCAAATATATTTTATTTTTTAAATTTTATTTTTCCATAAGTTATTGGGGTACAGGTGGTATTTGGTTACATAAATTCTTTAGTGGAGATGTGTGAGAACCTGGTACACCCATCACCTGAGCAGTATACACTGCACCATATTTGTTGTCTTTTATCCCTCACCCCCCTCCCACTGTTCCCACCAAGTCCCCAAAGTCATTGTATCATTCTTATGCCTTTGCATCCTCACAGCTTAGCTCCCACATATCAGTGAGAGCATACGATGTTTGGTTTTCATTCCTGTTACTTCACTCAGAATAATGGCCTCTAATCTCATCCAGGTCACTGCAAATGCTGTTAATTCATTCCTTTTTATGGCTGAGTAATATTCCATCATATATATATAATATATATATACTATATATGATCATATATATAATCATATATATATAGTGTGTGTGTATATATAGTATGTGTGTATATATATAGTATGTGTGTATATATATATATAGTATATGTGTGTATATATATGTGTGTATATATATATATATTTACCTCAGTTTCTTTATCCACTCATTGATTGATGGGCATTTGGGTGGGTTCCACGATTTTCCTATTGTGACTTGTGCTGCTATAAACATGCATGTGCAAGTATCTTTTCTGAATAATGACTTCTTTTCCTCTGGGTAGATACTGAGTAGTGGGATTGATGGATCAAATGGTAATTCTACTTTTAGTTCTTTATAGCTTTTTAGTTCTTTATAGCTTTTCAAAGTTTCTGTCACACACTTTTTCAACTAGGAACTCTCTAGTCATTCCTTAAAATAATAATCGTGAGGTAACACATTTCTAAAATTTTGCTTAAATTTTTACTGAATTCTTTAGACTAATGCCATTTATTTTATTTTATTTATGAATGAATGCACAATATTTTGGTTCATCTTTTTCACTCTGGTTAAATAATATACATTTATACTCTCTAGATCAACATTTCTCAACCTTGGCACGATTGAAAATTTAGATTGGACAGTTTTATTTGTGGGTGTGTAAATGGGTGTTGTGCGTGGTGAGATATGTAGCAGCATCTCTGGCCTCTACCCATTAGATGCCAGTAACATCCACCCCTCTTAAGTGGTGACAATCAAAACTCTCTCCAGGCATTGCCAAATGTTCCATTGGGGGCAAAATTGCCCCAGTTGAAAACACCTTTTCTAATTCCTAACCATGGATGTATATGAGAATACACAGATTCCTTGGTACCACTTCAGATCTGCCATATCAGCATCTCTGGGTGAGAAACCAGGAATATCTTTGTGTTTAAATGGCCCACGTAATTCTGGTCCACCCTGTCTACCAACTACCCATATTTGGCATGATGCCTTAGACATGCTTTGTGTTAATGGATATTTGCTGAATTCATCATTCTAAAGAAATCATAGTTTAAGATCACTTTTTTTACAGTTCTTTAAAATCTGCTATGTGAAAGGAACAAAAAGACCACAGCTTAGGATTATGTTGTTAAAAACTTTTTATATAAACTTCTCTTATGCAGCGTAAGTGTATATAGGGGCTCCTTTCAGATGCCCATTCTTCTTATATTCTGAATTTAGTTCTTTATTCTGAGCACATCAGATAATAGGTCTGTCTGAACACCATAAACCTATCTTTTTTTTTTTTTTTTTTTTTTTTAGAACTGGTGAAAGCCAAACCCATCTCATGCTTTAGAACCAAGGAATTAGCTAAGATGACAATGGATGCACGCACAATACTTTCCAGTTTGTACATCTGCTCTGTGGCAGGTGGAGCTATTCATTCATTCCGAATATTTTTTGTTTTTGTTTTTATCCACGTCGCAGGAACAAAATCCATCACACATCAAGCCAACATCACCTGCATTTTCTTTGTTGGGAATATTGCAGCCATTAATGATGAATACAGCAAGACATTTTATCTCAAGTAGGGTACAAGCAAATGTTCTTTGAATTGCTTGTTTAGATAACCAATTTAGAGTTAATTTAGAGAACTTTTATCTTGCCAAGTTAATTTTTTTTCCAAAATGACAATGCACTGAATAACATGAAGACACATTTTAAATACTTTCAAAAGCATTGCTATGTGAAATTTAAACCTTTTTTTTTTTTTTTTTTTTTTTTTTTGAGATGCAGTTTCGCTTCATTGCATCGGCTAGAGTGCAGTGATGCGATCTCAGCTCACTGCAACCTCTGCCTGCTGGGTTCACACAATTCTCATGCCTCAGCCTCCAGAGTAGCTGATTACAACTGTCCACCATGCCCGGCTAATTTTTTGGTATTTTTAGTAGACATGGGGTTTCATCATGTTAGCCAGGCTGGTCTCAAACTCTTGACCTCAAGTGATCTGCCCACCTTGACCTCCCAACGTGCTGGGATTACAGGTGTGAGCCACCGTGTGCTTGACATATATAAAAAATATTTTTTTCAATTATAATAAATTATTTTAGAATATTTTATTCACATAATTTCTTTTGAATATGTTTATAATTTAAAAGCTACGATAAACCAAATTGAATGATGTTTTCAAGTTCTAGAAACTATCTAAATCAGAATACACTGCATTTACAGAGATCTATATCGAACTTTTCAAATTAATAAAGGAAAGCATAAGAAATTAAGAAAGAATAGCTATAGAGTAGGGTGGAATTCACACATATTGCAGTCAAATGGCAATAATTGAAAATTTCAAGTCTACACAAGGAGCTATGTGAACTAAGATAAGTTATTTAATTCTTCATGCCCTAGTATTTTCATCTTTAAAATGAGTATCATAACAGTATCTATAACAAAGACTAGTGAGAATTCTTAAAACAATGTCTCACACTAAGGAGCTTGATAAATGCTATTAATTATTACTATCCTTTATATTTGCTTTTAAATAAAGCAGGGCTGATCATTCTCCAAGCAAGTATATGTACACACGTTCTCCTCACCATGCCTCATTTGTTTCTTGGTCATCCTTAATGTGTGAAGAATAAAGGTAAGGAGAAAATATTTTTGCATCTTCGCCGGATTTGGTGCTAGATTTGTAAGCATCAGTAATGAACCAAGAGCTCAGATATGGTGAAGACACATTCACTGAATTAACAGGGCTGTGTAGAGCAAATCAGTTTGTTTTTCTTTATAAATTGGTATTGTAAAGTAGTTTAATGGAGGCATTTGGGTTTTCTAAATGCCACCAAATGCATGCAAAGTTAGGACATAATGTTTGACAGCACCCACATTAGCCTGAAGACCACAGATCTCTTAATGGTAACCCAAGGATGAAGGCCATTGAAAAACTGCAGAGTTGAAGAAAAAAAAAAAAGAAAGAAAAAACTCAACAGCTACAGATCATGCAATCATCAGTTCAGACCAAAAGTTAGTTTCCAGGTGTCTTCTAGTTCAGAATTCTAATTTATTTTCAAGTGTGAAAAGATCACTGGAAATTAAAACACTAAAAAGTTAAATGAAACATTTCCTTGTTGGGAATGTTCTAGTATAAAAGTAATCATTTTATTCATAAACATTAATTGAATTACTGTGTATTGAATTATACTAGAGGGTATGAAAATACTAAAGAAATTTGCAAGTAGGAAGGCTGCAGGACTGGAAAATCAGCAAAGCACACAAAACAAACACACAAAGGAAATTAGAAAAGAAGACATTTAGCATAAATGGGGATAATAAGTAACCACAGGTACAACCAATTCAGAGGCCCCTTCCATTGCACAACTCCTGGGGAAAGAAATTTTAAAAACATATTAATTATACATTACCTACAATATAATTCTGGTGCCAATATTAAAGATATATAGTGTCTTAAATCAGAGAACATTTCTGAGGATTAAATCAGAAGTAGAAATCTATGGATAAAACTATAGGCTTTAAGATCCCACTCCTGCTTGCCAAGGCTGAAGCACTGGGACTACTTCTACCTCACTGTGCTAACTCTTTGGCATGACAGTGGTTGTGCCTAAGCCATTCAACCGGGGGCCTGAGGACTTCCCCACCACTTCAATCAGGGCTGGCAAATGCACCTGCCACTAGTGGGCCTGAGTACAGGCTTGCACTATCTAGCTCCACCTACCTTCTTCCCCTGCACCAGGACACAGCACAGGATCCAGGCCCCTGGGGTTCCACGGCCCAATCTGCCATGTGAGACATCTGAGCACTTCTCCCAGGAAAGAGAGGTTGGGCATAAATCCTACCACTATCACTGCAGCTGGCTGTAACCTGCAAAAGCCACCCGCTGGTCTGGAGGCCAGCCCACACAGCCCATTACAACAGTTTCTAACACAAAAATCACAGTGATAAGGAAGAAGAAAAGCTTCTCATGACCACTGCCATCCCTCATTGCATATGCCACCCCAGCTGCCCAAGAGGTCATGAGCCTGCTCATCCACCCAGCGTACCACTACTACAACTGCATTCAAGGAGGCTACCACACTAAAGCTATTTATAGCCGGGGAAATCATAGACTCTTTGCCACTACATGTCCCCAGAAGCAAAGCTAAATGACCCTACCCAACCATCATAGCCATATCTTCAAGAAAAAAGTGCTTCTCCCAATAAAAGTAAATTCAAAAATAAGAAGCTACTGGTGCTGTAGATGCGCAGAAATCAATGCAAACATACAAAAAGCATAGAAAAAAAACAACAAGGTATTACGACACCCTCAAAGAAACATAGTAATCCTCCACCAGCAATAGATGCTGGCTAAAAAAAAAATTCTCAAAATGCCAGATAAAGAATTAAAAGTGCATGTTTTAGAGAAGCCCAATGCAAGAGATGCAAAAGAAATCAGAAAACCAATTTAAGATATGAATGACAAAAACCAAGACAAAAAAATTAGAAAATCAATTTAGGATATGAATGAAAAAATTACCAAGGTGATAGACATATTTATTTAAAACAACCAGAAATAATAGATCTTAAAAGTTCATTGAAGAAATTTCAAAATACATTAAAAATGTTAATAGTAGATTAGACCCAGTAAAAGATCTCAGGACCTGAAGACACATCATTTGAAATAATCTAGTCAGACAAAAATAAAGAGAAAAGAATATAAATAATGAACAAAACATTTAAGACGTTTGGAACTGTGTAAACTGAATGAACTTAAGAATTATCAGTATTTCTGAGGGAGAAGAAAAATAAAGAAGTTTAGAAACCTTATTTAAGGAAATAATTGATGAAAACATCCTTATTCTAGCTAGTGATTTAGATATTCAGATACAGAAGGCCCAGTAATCCTCAAATACACTGCAAAAAAAAAAAAAATAACCCTGATAATATCATCATCAGACTGTCTAAAGTCAAAAAGAAGAAAAGAATTTTTAAAGCAGCAAGATAAAAGTGCCTAGTCATCTTTAAAGGAAACTCCATCAGACTAACAGCAGATTTCTCAGCAAAATACTCACAGGCCAGAAGAGAATGGGAAGGTGTTTAAAAACTGCTGAAAGAGGCTGAGTGTCATGCCTTATGCCTGTTATCCCAGCACTTTCGGAGGCCAAGGCTGGGAGATCATTTAAGGCCAGGAGTTTGAGACCAGCTTGGCCAACATGGTGAAACCCCATCTCTACTAAAAATACGAAAATTAGCCAGGCATGGTGGTGCGTACCTGTAATCCCAGCTATTCAGGGGGCTGAGGTGGCAAAATCACCTGAACCCAGGAGGCAGATGCTGCAGTGAGCCAAAGTCGCACCACTGCACTCCAACCTGGGCAACAGAGCAAGACTTTGTGTTAAAAAAAAACAAAAACAGCTGAAAGAAAAAACCTGCAGCCAAGAATTTTATACCTAGTAAGATCAAGCTTCATAAATAGAGAAAAATAAAGTCTTTCCCAAATAAGCAAATATTGAGGAAACTCGTTCCTGTCAGACTGGTCCTACAAAAAATCTTTAGGAGTCCTAAACATGGAAATGAAAGGTTGATATTTACCACCATAAAAACATAAAAAGTATAAAACTCACAGGTCTTATAAAATAATCATGCAAAGAAGGCAGAGAAAGGAATCTAATGGCAACACAATAGAATTTCACCTAAAGACAATTTCACCTAAAGACAAATACGACAGGAGCAAAACCTCACATGTAAATATTAACTTGAATGTAAATAGATTAAATTTACATTCCTTTTAAAACACATAGATGGATTAAGTTTATGCTCCTCCTAAAATATATAGATAAGCAGAATGAGAAAAAGAAAAGATGATCCAACCACATATTGCTTATAAAAAACTAACTTTCTCTCTAAAGACACATATGGACAGAAAGAAAAGAGGGGGAAAAAGATATTCCATGCAAACAGAAACCAAAAGGGAGCACAGTAGCTATATCAGATAAAATAGACTTGAAATAAAAAACAGTTTATGAAAAGACAAAAATGATCACTATACAATGATAAAAGGATCAGTTCAGTTAGAGGATATAACAATTCTAAATATATATGTACCCAACCCTGGAACACCCAGATTCATAAAATAAATATTACTAGAACTCCAGAAAGAGATAGCAATACAATAATAGTAGGGGATTTAAACATCCTACTCACAGCATTAGACAGATCATTAAGACAGAAAAGCAACAAAAAACAATGGATGTGGATTGGACTTTAGACTAAATGAACCTAGCAGAAATTTGCAGAACATTCTACCTAAATGCACCAAATGCAGAATACGCATTCTTACCAGCACATGGAACATTCTCTAGGACAGACCACATTGTAGGCTGAAAACAAGCCTCCACAAATTTTTAGAAATCGAAATCATATCAAATATCTTCTCAAGCCATAGCAGAATAAAACTAGGAATTGGTAACAAGAGGAACTTTGGAAACTATACACACACGTGGCAATCAAACAACATATTCCTAAATGATCACTGGGTCGAGGAAGAAATTAAGATAGAAATTTAAACCATTTTTGAAACAAATAAAAATGGAAACACAACATACCAAAACTTGTTGGGTACAGCAAAAGTAGTGCTAAGAGAGAAGTTTGTAGCATTAAATGCCCACATTAAGAAAGTATAAAGATCACAAATTTAAAAACTAATATTCCATTTCAAGGAACTAGAAAAGCGAGAACAAACCAAACCTAATGTTAACAGAAGAAAAGAAATAAAAAGATCAGAACAGAACTAAATAAAATAGAGTCAAAAGTAACATGCAAAAGATTAACAAAAAAAGAAGTTGGTTTTTTTTTTTTTTTTTTTTTTTTGAGACTGAGTCTCACTCTGTTGTCCAGTCTGGAGTACAGGCACGATCTCAGCTCACCACAACCTCCGCCTCCTGGGTTCAAGTGATTCTCCTGCCTCAGCCTCCCAATAGATGGGAATACAGGCACATGCTACCATGCCTGGCTAATTTTTGTATTTTTAGTAGAGACTGGGTTTCACTATGTTGGCCAGGCTGGTCTCGAATCCCTGACCCTTGTGATCTGCCCGCTTTGGCCTCACAAAATGATGGGATTACAGGCATGAGCCACCACGCCTGGCCTGTTCTTTAAAAAGATAAAAAAAAAATTGATAAACTACTAGCTGAACAAACCAAGAAGAAAGAAGATCCAAATAAACATAATCAGAAATGAAAAAGGGACATAACAACTGATACCACAGAAATACAGAAGATCAACAGAGACTATTAAGAAAAAACTACATGCTCACAAATGAGAAAACCAAGAGAAAATGGATTAATTCCTGAAACATACAACCTCCCAAAATGAACCCAAGAACAAACAGAAATCCTGAACAGACTAATACGAAATAGTGAGTCTGAAGCAGTAATATAAAGTCTCCCAACAACAACAAAAAGCCCAGGATCAGATGGATTCATAGATGAGTTTCACCAAACATATGAAGAACTGATATTAATCCTCCTGAATACAACAACAACAACAACACACACACACACACACACACACACACCCCATACCACACTACAAATATCCCTGGTGAACATAGATGCAAAAATCCTCATCAAAATGCAAGCAAATGAAATCCAATACCACATCAAAAAATACACCATGATCAAGTGGGTTTCTTGCTAGGGATGCAAAAATGGTTCAACATATACAAATCAACAAATGTAATACAGCACATAAAGAGAATTTAAGACAAAAACTACTTCATCATCTCAATAGACAGAAATAACATTTGATAAATCCAGCATCCCTTCATAATAAAAACTCTCAACACATTAGGCACAGATGGAACATACCTCAAAATAATAAAGACCATGTATGACAAACTGACAGCTAACATCATACTAAATGGAGAAAAGTTAAAAGCATTTCCTCTAAGAACTAGAACAAGGCAAGGATATCCACTTTTACTACTTTTATTCAATGTAGTACTGGAAGTCCTAGACAGAGAAATCAGGCAAGAGAAAAAAATGAAATGCATCCAAATTGAAAAAGATGTCAAATTGTTTCTCTTTGCAGATGACATGATTTTATATTTCAAAAAACATAAAGATTCTTTGTAAAAAACTTAGATCTGATATATAAATCTAATGAAGTTGTAGAATATAAAATCAATACACAGAAATCAGTAGCATTTCTATACACCAATAATGAACTAGCTGAAACATAATCAAGAAGGCAAACCTATTTATAATTCCTACAAAAAAATAAATTTAACCAAGGAGGTGAACTAACTCTATAAGAAAAACTATAAAACAATGATGAAAGAAACTGAAGAGAACACAAATGGAAAGACATCCCATGCTCATGACCAAAAGAATTAATATTGTAAGAATGACCATACTACCCAAAGCAATCTGCTGATTCAATGCAATCCCTATCAAAATACCAATGTCATTTTTTTCACAGAACTAGAAAGGGTAATCCTAAAATTTGTGTGGAGCTCAAAAGGGCCAGTTTAGCCGAAGCAATCCTGAGCAAAAAGAACAAAGCTGGAGGCATCGCACTACCTGACTTCAAAACCCCAAACATCATCTCATTCATATAAAAACAGAAACACACACTAATGAAACAGAATAGAGAATCTAGAAATAAGTTCATGTATTTACAGCCAATAGATTTTTGACAAAGGTACTAATAACATACATTGGTGAAAAAGAAACCCTTTTTAATAAATTGTGCTGGACAACTGAATATCCACATACAGATGAATAAAAATAGACATTGTGTCTCTCACCATGTACAAAAAGCAACTCAAAACTGTTTAAAATCTAAGCATAAGATGCAAAAGTATAAAAATACTAGATGAAAACCTAGGGAAAACTTTTCTGGACATTGGTCTAGGCAAAGATTTTATGGGTAAGACCTCAAAAGCATGAACAAGAAAAATGAAAATAAACAAATGGGACTATATTAAAATAAAAAGTTTCTGCCCAGCAAAGAAAACAATCAAGAGTGAAGAGACAGCCTGTTGAATGGAAGCAAATATTTGCAAATTATCCATCTGACAAGAGACTAATATCCAGAATATAGAAGGAACTCAAACAACTGAACAGCAAAAAAAAAAAAAAAAAAAAACTGAATGGACATTTCTCAAATAAAGACAAACAACTAGCGAAGAGGTATATTGAAAAATAGTTAACATCACTTCTCATTAGGGAAACTCAAAACCACAATGAGATATCACCTTATGCTAGTTAGAAAAAAAACTCTCTATATATATACATATTATTTTGTCATATATATATGTATGTATATATATATATATATATGTATGTATATATATATATATATATATGACAGATATATGGTGAGATCCTGGTGAGGGTGCAGAGAAGAGGGAACTCGTATACTCTGTTAGTGGTAATGTAAATTAATACAGCCACTAAGGAAAACAGTATGGAGATTTCTCAAAAAGCTAAAAATAGAATTACTATATGACCCAGAAATTCCATTATTGGGTATTTATGCAAAGGATATCACCTCCATGTTACTGCAGCCCCCATGTTTATTGCAGCAATATTCACAATTGCGAAGATATAGAATCGACATAAATACATCAATGAATAATGGATAAAGAAAATGTGGTATATATACACGATAGAATACTGCTCACTCATAAAAATATAATTAAATCTTCTCATTTGCAGCAACATGGTTGGAACTGAAGGTCATTATGTTAAGTGAAATAAGCCAGGTGTGGAAAGACAAATAATGCATTTTCTTACTCATGTAGGTGCTAAATAAACTGATCTTATGGAGGTATGCAGTAGAATGAGAGTTACCAGAGGATGGGAAGGTTATGTGTGGGGGTGAGGAGGATGAAGAGAGGTTGGTTAATGGGTACAAACATATAGTTAGATAGGAGGGAGTTCTAATATTTGATAAGAGACTAGGGCAACTATAGTTAATAACAATGTTTTCTATATTACAAAATAGCTGGAAGACATGACTTGAAATGTTCTTGATATACACAAATGATAAATACTTGAAGTGATATATACCCTGACTCAATCATTACACATTATCTCTGTATAAAACAAAGTATCATATGTACCCCACAAAAAATGTACAGAAACTATATATCAATAAAAAAACTCAAAAAGAATTAAGGGTGACTCTCCTTTTTTTTTTTTACTGTTACTTTTTCTAAGTTATATAAATTAAGACTCAATGAACTCATCCATGAAATGGGAGTAATAATACCTACCTTGCAGGGTAAACTGATACAGATAAATTGCTTTGCACAAAACTAAGCACTTAGTACATTAGTACATGAGCCCTGGGAAGTATGTACTATTATGAAAAAGCCTATTGAAAATGAAATGTAAGAAATGGTAGGAAAAAAGCATCTACTATCATCTGCCTTGGTTCTTGGCTCAGGAAAAATTTACAAATTCCACCAAAGCCTCTTGAGCCCTAAAAGTATTACTAGAGCCTCTCTTACATGATAATGTTGAGGTTAGCAGTCTGCTGTGAACAATTACAAATGTATTGTGTGTGTGTACGTATATACACACATATACATGTCAGTAATCTGGCTTCTGGGAGGCCACAGTGGTGTCGGTGACAGGCAGGTAGAGAGATAACAGTAGTACAATATTATAGTTTTCATAATGGTGATAACCAATGGGAAACCTGGCATAGAAGGGAAGAATAGACACTTCCATCTTGAATGAAAGGGACGTGTAATGGTTAGGTAGAAAAAAATATGGTATTACAGAGAATTTATCTGTCAGACGTCTGCTATTTAGTTGAACTCTTAAATCCTGGGTCCTTCAGATCATAGCAAATCACTCTCAGGACACAATCTTAGAAAAAATATTTCTTTAATTCTTTCTGTTATTTTAAGTACTATACTATACTACTGGGAAAGGTCTTTCCATTAGGATGGGGAAGACATTTATATACTTCTGAGCCTTCTTATTGTATATTTTTTACCTGTAATGAATTGTTTAAGGGGAGGGACAATTTAATGCTTAATTATATTTCATTTATTTAACTTGGAATATTGTTGTCCTTACTGGAGGAAAATTGTACTCCTAAATAAAATTATTCCAAATAGCTCTACAAGGATCTCATTATTGAGTATTGTTTGAAATTTAGCTATCTTAAGCTCTGGGCAGAAAGCCCTCTGAGAAACTGCCTGGGGCAGCTGAGCATCCTTGTTAGGGAATGATGGAGAAGCAGGTGTTTGAGGTAAGCCACTCAGACAAGAGCACTCAAATAAGAGCAGTCACCTGGCAAGTGGGTGTGTCAGGGTGACCTGGAACCCTCCAAAAATCTCCTTGATGACTGAGGCCACATGTTCCTATGCAAAGTATCTAACAAGCTACATAACACAGAGAACTGAGTTCAGCTACTTCATCTTTTTCTTAATTGCTACACAGGATGAGCCTTGGGAGAAACGCACCCAAAATGGGAGGTCAGAGTGGAGAGAATAGTCATTGATTGCTTCCCCGTTATCTGATTCTTTTCAATTCTAGCAGCATGAAAAAGAATGCCCCAGCACAAATGTAAAATTAACTAAAAACTTAGCAAAAGAAACAAAGCAAGGATCTGTATGAATTCTCAGTGTATCTCATAGTTAATTTTTTAAAAAGAATTGCTGTTAATGGTAGGATAGTCAGGCAGCCCTCTTAAGCTTAAATGATGTATCAAATCAGCAGATTATTAACTATTACTAAATGGCTGGTCTTTTTGCCCTGTATCACCTCTAAACTTTGATAGTCAGACATGCAGTGATAAGTTTTGCTTCTTTTCAATTATGATATGAAGAGGGCAGGGGTTACTGGCCTTATGATAAGAAATAATAATGTTCTCCCTGGAAAAACTATAAAAGGCTGGAGCTTGCTACTTCAGATCATCACCTTCACCAAGGACACTGAAATTACTTTCCTGAAGTTGATTCTGACCAGAGTTCAACTCTAATAGTTAAAGAAAAAGGATAGAATTTATTTCAAGAGGTCATAATTTCCAGGAAATGGGGCTGACATTCTTGAAAAATTGAGGGCCTCTACTTATAAAGCTTTCTGTCCTGCAATAGCAGGGGACCTCAGTTCAGCTGCACGGCTCAATTTACATGCATATCAAGTTGCTGAGAGAGTGGGAAGCAATTGCTCAGCTCAACCAATGTTCCTACAATGTGTTCTATATGTCAGGCCCTGCACTAGTGGCCTAAGATACACAGATGAAAGAAACAGAAATAAAATTTCACTATACTGAGGGGGCTGCAAGAGCACAGCACTGGGACCCTGAGCATCAGCCAGTCAGTGGAGCCTTTCTGGAAGGAATGATGCACAAACGCTGAGTAGGACAAGTCCTGTGAAAACAGCATGGGTTTGGCCAAGGGGCTTGGAACACCGTGAAAGGTGTGCAGAGAAACAAGCAATGTGACAGACTTGTTTCCTGCTCATGCTACTCACTTCAGTAGGAACTTCTAAATTCCCCTTTGATAAGACTTCTCACATGTATAATTACATGTTCAGTGTCTAATTTAATGACACTACATCAGGCTGCCCACACGTGTGGAAATCATGGTTAAAATATAAGTGGAGGTAAGAACCACAAGTCCAAAGAGTTAAAGGTTATAATTGAAATTTTAAAAGGTGTAATAAATTAGTTCTATTTCTGCACCTTCACAAATACACCTTCATAATGACTTGAAACCAAGATTTCATTAAAGGATTCTGGGATGACTTGGAGTTTCAGGCTGGAATATGGTGGCAGAAGGTCTCTGGCCTTACTCCTTCTCTTCTCACTCCCAGCTTGATTCTGTTCCAGAAGAGACTTTTTTGCACATGTGTGTGGTCACTGAAGTCAATCCTCCAATGCTCAAGTCACAAATTGGCCAACTTTTGTCCACTCCATGGCCTAAGATATACACACAGGTAGTGCAAGCTTTCCTTAGAGGTTAAGACTCAGAGTAGAGGCCCCTGCAAACCCTGGAAGCTGGCTCAAGACCACTGGGCAGAAGTTCCAAGGTGCCAAGTACTGGGGAAAGAGTTTAGACAGGGGGCTGAGTGGGGGAGCATGGGCTCTGGTGAGGCTATCATCTGCCTTGTGATTCCTTGCCCAAAAATGAAGCATAGCAAGAAGGCCAGAGCAGGGGCATGGAGGCCAGGGCAGGTGCCCTTTTGCTGAATCTAAGGGCAGAACTATACTCTACTGCAATTATTTCATCATGGGTTGATACAATCTTCCTTAAGAGCTCCCTACTAGGTAATCATGAAAGGTAAAAATGCCAATTAACACTAGCTCAGTTCTGGCCATTTTAATTAGTTTCTTTCTTGTTTAAAATATTTCTTTTCAGGTAAAGGTGCAGTCTCTTTTAGTGACTTCCCCTTCTTCTCCCAAGAAGGCCCCTGTCCAGCAGGGGCCTTCGCTCTGCAGGAAAATTCTTTAAAGCTCTCTAGGTCTTTGCTATCCTCTGAAATAAGAGTGGCTGGAGTCCACCTGGTGACTGCTTGCCCTGGTGATATCCACTGCTGAAGTCTCAGGCTGAAGAACTCCAGATCCATTTCTCTCAACCTGGTCAGATGCCTCATCCTCCAGCTGAGGAGGTCTCACCCCACCTCGACACCTGCTGGGGTGAACCAGTTTGCAGGGAACATGTGATGAGTGGCCCAAGAGTTCCAGGGTAGGATCTTCTGCTAAGCCTGCCAGCCAGCACCATCAGCTCCCACACCCTCCTAGGGTAGTTTCCCCACAGGGAAACTTCTGAAGAATTTCTCTCCAGAGGGAGAACTCAGGAAGCACCTGAAAAGGCATTAAGTCCCTCCTTCTGCCAAGTCACTCTAGGCCACAAGTGTAAGATGACAGGGCCCATGCCATGTTTGGAGTGGGGCCCCTGTAGAGCATCTCTTCTCAAGATTCTAAACAGGAGATTGAGCAGACCCTTCCTCCACCTCTAGAACACAAGTCTTGAGTCAGGGGAAGCCATGGTTCATGTTCCTTCTCTGCCACTTCCTTTCCATACCCCATTCTCTTTCCTGTTCCCTTCCTTCACCCACGCTGGCAGAAAGAGGAGAATTTTAATCCCTTCTGTCTGACAGAGACTTCCCTGGAATTACATCTGTCTCCCTCCTGAAGTGGCATTTATCTTGTCTCTTTTCCTGAAGTTATAATGGCAGACAGGTTGCAGAGAAAGAAATCTGATTGAATTAAGAATATCAATTAAGAAGCATTTTAAAAAAATATGAAGCCTGCAATCCATATGCTTTACCATGAGCTGAGTCCCAAGAGAGCTAAGCCTGTGACTGGCTTGTGTCCTGAGGTATCTCCTAATAAGCTCCTGAGACACATTAGGATTCTGCTAAATAGAGTAGTTGGAGTCTTTGAAGCCCACCTTGGAACAGGAGGCAGATGGTGTTTGTTCACCACATGCCTGGAGAGCAAAGCTAGGTATCAGGTGCCAAAGGACTTGGATGCTCTGCTGGAAAGCTTAACACCCTTGGTCCTTTAGCATAAAGAAGGTCCCATGAGATTTTTTAAAAAATGCTTATTTGTTTTAAGGGTATATTAGTTTCCTCTTGCTGCTGTAACAATCCACAAATTGAGTGGTTTAAAAGAACATAAATGTATTTGTTTACCATTCTGGGGGCCAGAAATTCAAACTCAGTTTTAGCAGGTGTCAGGTTCTAACTGAGGTCTGAGGGGTGTTGGTGGGCAAGTGGCAGGGAGCTGGAAAAACACTTGAGAAATCGTAAACAGTTTCAACATGGTTTTACTCTCTCTCTGAGCACAAGCAAGCTTGGGCATGTGCTTGGGTATGACCCATGGACGCAAGCCGTATGTACAGTGTTAGCAGGGTAATTATACATTTTACAGGCAATAGTGGCTCTGAGCCAAGCACAAGCTCATGTGGGTGGTCACCTAATGCACCTCAAATGGCATGGTTACATAATGTGCAGAGCTGTGTGCCTGCGCTCCAAACTCACTGAGTCATGCTGGACCAGATGTCTGCCTCAGCCTATTCTTGACTGCAGTACATCCATTTTCCTTACATTCCATCCCCAAGGCCAAGGGAGACATAGGCCTTGGACACACAGGTCTGATGCATAGGCCTTATATTCCACCCCCTAGGCTGAGGGTTTTTCTAGTGGGGAGATGCACCCACAGGGTGGAACCCTGGACCCAGAGGCCACAGCAGTAATATAGAGAGCAATAACTCCAGGTTATGGCGTGCAACCACCCCATGGTGACGTTACCCCAATGTTGCTTTATACATTAAGCCAGGTTTTTATTTCCCTACCTTTAGGGGCATTGAGGCAGGCAACAATAGGTTAGCATTTGTCCCATACTTGGTTGGAGGAGGTCATCCTTCCACCTACAGGTCTTGTCACATGGCTTGGCCCCACATGGGTTGGTGGCCAACGAGCCACTTCTGTATTTTCCTGGTAGTTAACTACAAGGTCGAGCCTCATTAGAACATCCAGCTATTGGTACAGATTACCATAGGCGTCACTTCCTTGGTCATCAACATCTATGCTGCTCTAAGTTCAGCCCATTGGCTACTCTATCCACACCTGCTATCAAACCATATGGTGCCAGTACTAGGCTGGACTTCAACAGAAGTCCAGGCAACAGCAGCACCCTGGCTAGACTCATCCATATATGATGCCCCATTGGGAATGAGGGGACGCCCTTCCTTAAACAGTGAAGGCTCAGGGTCTAGGGGTGCCTCAGGCCCCATGGCCTTATTGTGCATTAGGACTACAGATCCCATGACCTCTTGCAACTTTGCTCCTAAGGGGCTTGTAGTCAGTATACTCTGCTGTTCTAAGTAGGTGCCCCACTTTGCTAAAGTGGATGTCTGCACCATCCCAGTCCAGGGGATCGTTATGCATGAATGCACCCATCCCACTATCGGGTAAGTCATCTGCAGCCCATCCTCCCATACTCTCACAAGCCTGAAGGGTGGCATATATATCTGCTAGCTGTTTCTCTATCAAGGAATACTGGAGCTCAGCTCCCTTCCATAGTTGGGACCAAAAGCCTACTGGCATTCTCAAGTGCTCCATGTGCTGCCACAGGCCCCAACCAAAACCATCTGTGGTCTCATGCACATCCTGATCAAATGGGCACTCCTGGTCAACTACCCATAGGGCTTGTGCCTACAGAATAGCCCACTTGGTTGCCAGGAAGGCAGTCTCAGCTGCATCATCCCAATCTCAGGCAAGGGGAGTGTTGCCACTTCCAAATCTGCAAGAGAATCAGAGGTTAACATAACATTATCAACAAGACCATGACACACGGTGGGGCTAGGCATATAGCCCTAAGGCAACACTGTGAAAGTTCATTGTTGCCCTCCCATGAAGACAAACTGTTTCTGGCTCTCTAGAAAAAAAAAAATGCATTAGCCAAGTCCATCACATAGTGCTACTGTCCCAATTCCATCGTCAAGCGGTCCATCAAGTTCACGATAGACAGCACAGCTGCCAAGCTATGTAAAATATCCATCCCCAGAATTTATCTGCATTAATGTCTACCAGCACCAGCACTTGCCGTACATTGGTGGGGGACCAGTGGATCACTCATTTCACATGTGGCCTCCAGTCATCCAGTGGCCAAGCACCTTGGCCAGTTCCTTCATCAAACAGAAAAGGCTTTACACCCCTACCTGGCTGCAGCACGTAGTCTTTGAGCTGAAGTACCTGGGCAGGACTGGGTCACACAGCAATGCCTTCCCCCACTTGGGCATTTTCTGGAATTGGTGTTCCAAAGACAACTGTCTCCACAAAGTTAAGAGTGCTTCACTGGGCTGCTTATCGATTTCTCTTAGTCGGCCCCAGCCAAAATCATATCTATCCATATCTGTGAGTGTGTCACTCATTGAGGCCCCATTTTCTCCCACTGAGGAGGCCCCTGCAGGTGGGGCATCTTAGCCTTCTTTACAGCATGGACCCCTTGGTACTGCTGATGGCCTCCAGGCCTGCATTCACAGAAGCCTTTAATTCTTTTTCCAAGCTCTGTAGCCAGGCCTCCAGGCACCCCACCTCCACCTGGAGGTCCCCATTCACAGAAGCTTCTAACTCTTTTTCTGAGCAACGTACCCAGACATCCAGGTGACCTGTCTGCATCTGGAGGGTCCTTACTACTGCTGCATCCCTCAGGGACTGGGTGTGTACTTCTCATAGCACGGTCAAAAATGCCCATCCAACTCTGCCAGCAAAGGTTCATTCCTTCTTGGTGCTCTGTGCTTCTAGCTGCTTCAGCGCCTTTTCCATGCTTGCAGGGGACCCATCTACTGCCACACAGGTTTCCACCAGAGCCCATCTGAGCAGTACAGCTGCCACCAGGTACCACAATCCATGTTGCAGCCACATGGCTGACCGAGAATCGGTGGGGACTGAAGGCTCACTCACTCTGAAATCCTGTTTGTGACACCAATTGTCAGGTTCTAACTGAGATCTCAGGGGAGTCAAAGGGTGAGTGTCAGGTAGTTGGATAAACACTAGAGGAATTGTAGACAGTTTTGACATGATTTTACTCTCTCTCTGGGTGTGAGTGAGCCTGGGTACATGCCGGGGCACGAGCCATGGGCACAAGCCATATGTACAGCGTTAGCAGGGTAATTATACCTTTTACAGACAATAGTGGCTCCAAGCCAAGCACGAGCTCACGTGGGTGATCAGCTAATGCACCTCATGTGGTGTGGTTACATAATGTGTGGAGTTGTATGCCTACATTCCAAATTCACTGAGTCATGCTGGACTGGATGTCTGCCTCGGCTTATTCTTGACCGCAGCACATGCATTTTCCTTACACCAGGCTAATGCCAAGGTGGCAGTGAGTCCAGTTCCTTCTGGAGGCTCTGGGAAAGAATCTGTTATCTCGCCCTTTTCAGCTTCCAAAGGCTGCCTATACGCCTCACACATAGCCCCTTCCTCCCTCTTCAAAGCCAGCAGGGGAGTGTCTTCACATCCCTTTCCATCTGTCCCTCTGCTTCTATAAAGTCACTTCCATTCATCCAACTATTGCGGTTCAATTGTTAGCTCATGAATAAATGAAAATAAAAACAATTTCAGAGGAATACTGGTATTGAGAAGGGAGTAGGAACAGCTAGAAGGAAGAGGGAGTCCTATGTCCTGGAAAAGAAGACTAACTCTATGCTGTCTTTTAAACAAATGCATTCTTGACCTCCCAGGCTCAAGCAATTCTCCCAATGAGTGGCTGGAACTAGATTTGTGCACTACCATGCGTGGCTATTTTTTTTTTCTATTTTTTATAGAGATGAGTTATCACTTTTTTTGCCCAGGCTGGTCTCAAACTTCTGGTCTTAAGTGATCCTCTCACCTTGGCCTCCAAAAGTGTTAGTTTTACAGGTGTGAGCCACTGTGCCTGGCCCAAATGTGTCTTGTTGACTCTACAATGGACACATGTGCTCTAAACTGTCTACCAGAAGCAATGGCAGCCCTGGGTCACTCCCATATTCCACCTGAAGCTTAAGAGCAAAGAACTACCAGAGTGAGGACATGCATTGGTATTGTCAACGGGATGTTGTCTGCAACAGAGTCTTCCCAATTTACCTGTGCATCTATTATTTGGGCCGCAGGGAAGAGGATGAATTGCTTTCGTCTTCTCACCAGGTAGAGAGCTGGTGTGGGGCAGGGCAAGACCCCTACTAGCACAGGAGGAACAGGGAAGGTGGACAGCTAGCATTAGCATTTTCCAGGCATAGAGACAGGTCACCCTGGCCAAATTCCTCATTGGAGGGTCAAACTCCAGCCCTTCCCCCTGACTTTAATACCAGAGCTTCACAAACCAACCACTCTACATATTCATATCCTCTCAGAGGATGTCCTAGCAATCTCATTACTGTGACGTCTGTAAGCAGAAGAGATCTTTTACTTGTTATTATACAAATAAATCTGGAAGTTAAAGCCAGTTCTTGCCATACCCCAAGTGCTTTCCTTCTCCCCTTGCATTTGATTTCTCCCTGTGCTGCACTCAGTTTGTGGGAGCACAGTACCCGGAGGCCCCATTCTTCAAAACCAATGTTTGAGGAAAGTGTGTACTTATGATTACATGCTGACATATATGCAACTTTTGAGTGGGAACAGCATGAGTTGTGGAAATTGAATTAAACAATAAACTCGTAATTGCTTGTTAGGGTGCTTTAATTGACTCATAAGTACCATATGCGAAGCTGCGTGGCTGCAGGAGCCCAATTATAAGCTTGCTTATGGAAAGATACAACTTATTTTGCATGTTGGAAACATATTCTCCAATTATTGTTGCCTCAAAAAAGTGAATTTTTAAATAAATAAATGCTTAGTAAGCTAGTGATATATACTTAGTCCCTAGGTAACCTGGAAACACTTTATTTAGGTTCTAATACAAGACCAGAAAAGGCAGAGTTGAAAAATGCCCCTTCACTTTATTCCGAGGCATTTGTTGAGTCCTGTAGCCCTCTGTGTTCCCAGCTAAACCAAGAAGTTACACAGATAGGGCTCTTGGCTTCAAGGTATCACTTATAAAGACAGACAAGAATAAGCATTTCAGAAAAAAATGGATAAAATAAAATCACAATTCATAAATTAGATATAAAGAATAGCTAATACACATAAGGGTCACAGAGGAGGGAGGAGAAACATCTTAAACTCTGGCTGATGATCTGCTGTGGCCAAGTCCAGGAGGGAAAGCTAGGAATTGTGGTCAAGTTACTCAGCCATGGTTGGAAGCAAAATAATTAGGACCAGCTCTGGCTTAGGGAGTGGTTGGGGGAGGTGGGAATCACGGGTGCTCCAAATTAACTTCCTAGCCAAGTCAGGAAATCAGGCTTTTCCAGATAAGTAGAGTGAAGACTTTCAAGAATGAGTGGTGAAAGAATAACTGTTAGGAATCCTAAGTCCAAGGAAGAAAGAAAAGTGTTAAGTAAGACAAAATGTAGCCCACGGATGATGTTTACGTGACAACAAGTGGTCTTGAACCCCAATAATCTCCATCAGCCATGATAAAACCACCCAAAATAAATATATAAGTACAAAAAGTAGCTTGCTTGTTAAGGAGGCTGCAAGACAAATCTCTTAATCCTCAACTACTCCCTCCTGTCAACTGGACCAAATAAATACACACTCTGAATAGAAACAGTGGACATGCTGTGCGAAGTCAGCTGCAAAAGAATTTCCTTAGCCACTCCTTCCTTTTAGATTGCCTCTTTAAGTCTTCCCTTCTACAAAGAAATATTAAAACCTATATTGAAGAAAACCATCATAAATGCATATAAATCATATTCGTCAAGACATTGGCAGCAATCATTCTAAATTAAGACCTGACAGTGAATATGAAGGAGCTTTCATTGCAACCAGGCTTTGTTTTTTTTTTTTTTATATAGATCAGTGATCCTCTCCCAGGTTTTATAACACCTTAGAGTAGCTCCATTTATTTCAGTTGACTTTCTTCCATTAAAAATAATTCAATGGGGAATGACTGCTAAGGTGTTTCTTTTGGAAGTGATGAAAATGTTGTGAAATTAGTGTGATGGTCGCACAACTCTGTGGGTACACTAAAAGTCATCAAATAGTACACTTTAAAGGGTGAATTTTGTCCAGGCGCAGTGGCTTATGCCTGTAATTTCAGCACTTCGGGAGACCGAGGCAGGCGGATCACGAGGTCGGGAGTTCGAGACCAGCTTGGCCAACATGGTGAAACCCTGTCTCTACTAAAGACACAAAAATTATCCAGGCATGGTGGTTTGTGCCTGTAATCGCAGCTACTCAGGAGGCTGAGATAGGAGAATTGCTTGAACCTGGGAGGCAGAGGTTGCCATGAGTCAAGATCGCACCACAACACTGCAGTCTGGGTAACAGAAGGAGACTCTGGCTCAAAAAAAAAAGTGAATTTTATCTCAACAAAGCTGCTGCAAAAAAGTCATAATTTAAATATTCTGAATCTTAAATGATGTAATTTTTTTTAAACTGAGCTCAGACATCATGTCACAAAACAATGTCAATTAGATGCAGCTTTCCAGAAATCTTAGGAATCATAAGCATTTACTAGTTAGAAAAAAAAATGATTTTCCCAAAAGTTATGCTCTAAACCATCTATATTAACTTTTATAAATAAAAGTATACCCACAAATAAGGAATTAATATTTTGTCATTAATGCAGTTCTTTTCACATGCTTATGACCTTCAAAATTTTGTTTTTAAATTTTATCCCCCATTAAGCACAAAATAGACATTCACCTAGACTTTCTGCAATGTCATATTTACCAAATTAGAATTCTGCAGAACACTATCTGGAGGATACAGTCAGTTGATGAAACATAACAGTAATATAAACAGAATTTTTTCCCTAAGAGGGCTCATAATCTACACAAAATACCCAATTTCCACCATATAGGGAAAAAATGCACTAAATATATAAATATCTATGAATCAATTGCATTTTAGTGTATACAGAATATGTAAGCATTGAATGATGATTAAAGTTAATTTCTGACCGTGTTATAAAAATCTGTTAGGTAAGAAATCATCTAACTCCCCTTTTAAATGAGTGTTCTTTTTCCTTCCTTCTTTCTACATCATGGCTTCATTAGAGATGAAAGCTAATGATGAGATGCTTTCTGATATTTCCAAGTCATTTTTCTCACTACCACTAAAAAGACATCAGACTAGAATCCTTCAGAAATATCTCCCGCATCAGAATTCTGTGTCTTATGGTGAATGAAGTCTTCAATTCAAATTGTATGAAAGTTTCTGGCATTTCTTTTATATATTTGGGAAAAAAATTTAGACATACTTCATACCACAGACTATTGCCTGTAACTATGCAATATGCTAGAAGCTTTATGCTCCTTAAACCCCTATTTTATGTACATGTACAAGAGAAATGCATATTTGGCAGGTAGAAAGAATAAATATGCTAATTCACACACTGCATGTGTATGATTTATTCCACTTTTGAAGGAATATGGCAGTATTTACATAAGTTTCACCTGTATCTCTGCAAACAGCTGTTGTGCAACTAACTTCCAAATCAGAAGAAAAAAATGGGCTGCGTAATTTTTAACAGTTGCTCTGGATTTGACAGATGGATGGTGCTTTAGTCACCTGCTGCACTTCACGTAAAGGCACAGGGAAGAGTTGGGCCAAATCACTGCATCATGTAATTATAGATTTTTAAAAACGTACTTATTCTTGAAGTATGAGAAGTAATATTCTTAAAAAGCCTGTGTACAACTGAGGTTCTAACTACATCTGCCATGAAATAGGCTATCGGGATAATGAATGCAGCATCATTTATTAGGAAGCTAAACTTTGTGTCATATAATCATTCTAGAAACAGTAACTAAGTAACAAATGGAATGTAAAACCCGAATTTAGTAATAATTTGCTCTTCTCCCATGAAAAACAACTTTAAAGATCCAAGATATTAATTATCTCATTGCTATAGAGCAATGATAAATTAGCACAATATCCACATTTATTTTCCCCACTTGCCAAAGTATATTCTACATTTTCTTGTGGATCTGGCTATTTAAAACATCTTCTAAGGAACCTTCCTTTTTTTACAAAGGATTTCCTTTTTGTAGATCATTATGAGTAGTCATGCTTTGCATGAGATCATAATCACCATTATTTTAATATATCATCTGTTATGTACAAAGCTGATGCCATGTCAAGAAGGCATTTGTTTTCATTTTGTTTGCTCTCCTCCTCCATAGACTCTCTCAAGGTGCTGCTGAAATTATGTTTATTCATCCCCATATCTTCTTTGGTTTCTCTGGAGACCATGCATTTGCTACATTCTTTATAAAAAACAAATTTGTCACACCTTAATTCTGTTCTAGAATCTCAAACTTGATAAAATTCTATTATAAAAGTCTGAGTAATGGTGAATTCAGAGGATCATTTTGTAGTCCTTATATACTATATATATTCATTAGTCATACACCTTCGTGTCTCACACAAGACTTTTTAATGAAGAACAACCCACTTCATATAATATGTAGATGGATTCCTGAAAAGTTGTATGCAAGAAACATGAAGGAAATAAATTTATTTTAATGCAATAGGGAAGCCTGCTACTGCAAGGCTTTCCATCCAGAATAATGGTATTTAACCTCAAAGATTCATTCTTCAGTGTAAACAACCAACGCTGTGCTTATGTGAAATTGAATTTGCTTAAGGTGATATATATTTCAATACCAAATGACCTCCAGTTTTTTGTGTACAGTGTTTTTTTTTAACCTGTTAAAATTAGCTAAGTGTAAAACTGCCTTTCAATGTCTCATAAGTTATAATTTCTTTAAGTCAGGAACTTGACTTAAAATAAGTCTATTTTTACCTCTAAACTCTGCAAAGTAATTAACCTTAATGTGACTAACAATATTAAATTTGCACATTTGACTACTTTGAGGTAGTACTGGCCACCCGGATGATTCAAATTACCAAGGCTAATTGGACCTGTAACCAGGTCTGAAAAAATGTTATGCTGCACATTTGTTTCAAGTCTTCATAGCACCCAAGTGGAACTTGTGTCTCAACCAGAGTTCCATGACAATGTCCAGGACCCAAGCACAACCTGAGGAGGCAACATGGCTGGTCAGGATGGTCAATCTGGCTCTGGCTTTACCTGTGATAGCTGCATGACCCACTGGCTAGGCTCATGGAAACTCAAGTGTATTGATATGCAAAATGAATGAGCTGGACCTGGATGATCTGGGTCCCTTCCAGCCCTAATACTCCATGAATACATTATGGCCACAAGCATGTAGAGTGCATTCTTACATGTATTGTTGTAATCTGTGGTTCTATTGAGAACTTGCAAGATTAGCATAGCCAGCTGGTACTAAAGCAAGCACTTATGCATAATTATTTTGTTTTTCTTTCACTTAGTGACATGTTAAGTACACACAGCATGCTAATACACAATGGAAAACATTCTACAATTTTGGTTAAAAAAATTCATACCTCACTTAGAAAGGCATTTTCCACAACAAATATAAACTAATTGGACTTCCCGATAAAGACGGCACAGTGGAAATTCGAATATACTTTCAAGTCCTTCTATAACTGCACTAAAACTTTATGAGTGCTAAACACATTAAGGACAAAGAGAATGGGAAAGAATAAAATAGTGTCATGATTTTGGAAGCTGTAAATCAATGAACAAGAGGTAAAGGATTAAAAAGACCAAAGAAAATAGTAAATTTTAAGGCAGAATAGAAAAAGTCAAGAAGTAATCTAATTTACATCACAGAATAAAAGTGGAGTTAAATGGAAAGAAAGGATGTGCTTTAAAAAATCAGAAATATACCATTGTGTGTTTACAAAGCAGCCAGATTCCCAGCTCTCTCTCCCTCCCTCCCTCCCCTCATGCCACAGAGCTATGTATGACCTTCCCTTTATCTTTGCAAAAGACTGGAGGTTAAAGAGTATTATCAGACTCTATCTGGCCTGGGGGCCAAAGGCATAGCTGAGGAGATTACCTGACCACATTCATGCTGAATGCTGAAACTCCTTGCCATCTTCCCTAACTCAGCTTCCAGAAAACTGACAATCAGGTCTTCCGCCTCTAGGCCACCACTGAAAAATTCTTCTCTTGGAAGTCCATTCAGTACAAGAGGAAAGGGTCACCTATGTTGACATGAGGAGCTTTTCCACTGAACAGCCCAGCCAGACCACTTCACTCTTAAGCTAGTATGAGCAGAAAAACTCATACAATTCAACTTTTTTACTTCAATCTTAAAGAGAAACAGAAAACAAAGGATTACCAGATACCTGAGGACAATGTCTGTCATAAATACAAGTTGGAACAAATCAAAACATGATAAGGGGAAGAAAACTTTGCGAATGAAAAGACTATCACTAAAACTACTATACTGAAGAAAAACAGAAAGATTTCTACCATGAAACCAGTAGTGCTTACTATGAAAAAAGAATATTTAGCAAGTAAAGATCTTTCAGATATCAAAGCAAAATAAGAATTAAAAAAACAATTCAACAGAATGTAAGATTAAGTCAAAAAAATCTTTCAGACATAGAGTAAAAGAACAAATAGATGAAATCTAGGAGAAAAAAAATAGAAAAATATATCTAGAAAGTTTAACATTTAGATTATAGGAGTTCTAGAACTAGAGAACAAAAATATGCCAGGGAGGAAATCATTAAAAAATTATTCAAACTAATTTCAAGAATATATTTTTCCAAATTAAAAGAGATAACTGAATGTCCAATCAACTCAATTAAAATAGATCCATATAAGGATACATCTTCATAAAATTTCAAAACAATGAGGACAAAGATCTCATAGCTTTTGATTCCTTGTCTCTACTGAAATTTAGAAGGAAAATATCTGCAAGGTGCTGAAAGAAAACTGTGTCCAACTTAGAATTTTATACCTCACTGTATTATTCAAGTGTGAGAACGGAATGAAGATCTTTTCAGATATTCGTGATTAGGAAAATTTTACCTCCACATCCTTTCTCAGAAACCTGCAGAAGAGCAAGATGCACTTCTCTAGGAGAGCAGACCAAGGAAGAGTAGGGGAGAGACTAAGAAGACAGAATAATGTTAAGGGAGATCCCAGGATGGCAGATCTGCACTAAATATCGAGGTTGAGTCCAGATAAAATAGGTCAGAAAGGTCCACAACAGTTTTACAGAAATATGAAACTGATGGATCTGATAATCTTGAGAAGACATTTACTCAATTAGTAAAAAATTTTTTGTTTGTTCTTAGTAAGCTTTTTTAAAAGCAAAAAAGTATATAGAAAATAATTCCAGGAAAAATAAAATGCTGCATGAAAAAAAAGATTATCATAGTTTATTTACCCATGGTAAGCCTTTCAAAAACTTGTATATAGCTGTACTAATATAAACACTGAATATATTAATAAAATTATATAACTTTTGGAGAAGATGGGAAGTGTACATGCATAGTGAGGGGAGTATGAGACAAGAGTTTTAAATCCTTATTATTAAGGGCTGGGCACGGTGGCTAACACATGTAATTCCAGCACTTTGGGAGGTCGAGGCAGGTGGATCGCTTGAGTTCAGGAGTTCGAGACCAGCCTGGCCAACATAGAGAAACCCCCTTTCTACTAAAAATACAAAAATTAGCCAAGCATGGTGGCATATGCCTGTAATCCTAGTTACTCGGGAGGCTGAGACATGAAGATCACCCGAACTCAGGAGGCAGAGGTTGCAGTGAGCTGAGATTGTACCATTGCATTCCAGACTGGGCAACAGAGTGAGACTCTGTCTAAAACAAAACAAAACAAAACAAAATCCTTATCATTCAGAGTGGGGAAGCAAAAGATAATGGTTAAATCTGAAATATAAATATCACAAAACAAACACTTTGGAGATTCAGTTTAAAAAAACAACATAATCAGCTGAAATAATTGATAGTAGTTGATGCTGGGGAGAACAAATGGCTTCATACACCATAGAAATATCCTTCAAATTATGGGCATGTATACATTTGATAAAAATGAAAACCAAAATTAAAATGAATGAATGAGTGAATAAAACAGATTAAATCTAACATCTTTAAAATACTTTCACAAGTATACGAAATAGCATACCAGATCAAATAGATGATATACAGGATTCTGTATCATATATGCATTCTTTATAGGCAAAGCCTTTCCAATTTTCCTACTTTTGTCAATAAAATATAAAGGAACATAGGTTTTTTTTTCTTTCCTCCAGATATTCTACCTATTATTTATCTTTCTCAACAAAAATGACACAACAAAAAGTGGCAGATTTTTTTCTTCCAATTTTGTGAAAATAACAGAGACAGCTATTCAAATTCATTTATTTCAAGTTTTAATGGCTTACTACGTGCCAGAAGCTCTATTAAGCATTGCAAAGTAAAAATACATGAAAGATACCCAGTCCTTGGCTTTTGACACCTTAAGTGGGTCCTTGGTTGGGAAGGGTGGGCAATGTAATTTATTTTTAACCTCCAGAAAGAGAAATTAGAACACGACACAGAGAAAACTCTGTTGATAGCAGAGGTCAAAATGATGAGGATGAAATACAATGGTTATTTGCTTGTAATGAGAGATGAGCTAGCTGGAAACACCAGGGCCTACAAAAGACAGTAATCATTACTGAGGTGTGTGGAAAGGCAAAGGCAATTGTTTGCTTTGCAGCTCTTAGTTCACTTCCCTTAGCTGGAACTATTTAGCCTCTTTCAGCACACTCAACCCCCAAAGATAATCTCAGATTTAATTTCTATGTTCTTCTTTCTCCATTTCTAGGAGAGTAGCATTAATTTCTGTATCCCTTTGATTTCATAAGTCACAAAGAAACAGTCCAGTGCAAATTCAAAGCAGTAGACATGAATTCTGGTATTGAGGGCATCTCTACTCCTCAGAGCTGCTGCCTGCTAAAGCAAATAATGCCAGAAATCAATTGGAAAGACTGCTGACAGCAATTAACAAACTCAAGCCAAAATAATCTCATTTTACTCTCAGCCAAGATAAACTCATTAGCGACTGTGAGGCATCTGCTTCCTTCCAAAACTGTAACCTTGTGAGGAAAAGGGATACAATGCCAAATAGTGTCTAAGGTTGTTAAAAAAAAAAAAAAAAAAAAAGTAGGGTCCTCCCCACCACCAAACAACAACAACAACAACAACAACAAATCAGGAAGAGGCAATGGCAAATTCAAACCAAAACACCTTCAAAAAAGTAAGTGGCTTGGGTGTGAAAATGATAAAATTATTTTTTGCTTTGACACATTTTAGGTACTACTAACATTCAACTCTCCTAGTACTCTGACTACTCGGAAAAGTTGAACAAAGTAAATGAGACCAAGTCCAAGAAATTCCAAGCAGAGTTCTATAACTATCTCCCTCAAATATGATTGAAAATTCTGAAAATTACATGATGGTAATCTTTGTGGTCATGATTGCAAATGCAAGTAACATAATGAACACATTTTCTGAGTAGTGGGCAACTGGGAATTAAAGAATCAGGATAAGGCTAAAATTCAACAGTCTTTTACCTCATGGGTTGAGACGTAAATTAGTTTCCTTTTCAAGTTATTTTCCAAATTGTGGAAATTAGATCACATCTGTTTTTTAACAAGTAAAATTCTCTTGGTTGTATAATCTTCAATTTTGATTTTCTAAATTAGCATAGTAAAAATATGCCTAAAATTACCCAGATACTGGAATATGGTATCACTGAAAAGATGAGCTTCTGTTGAAGTAAACTGCATTGATACATGATCTTTACAAACAATTAAATGTAAGCTAGCTGAAAAAACCAGATTAATTTAACTAATACCCTGCTTCCTCATAATACAATTTTCACAGGGCTAGAAGAAACCAAAAGACTTGAAAAAAATGCCTAAGATAATGATTAACACTTTTTTTTAATTTTTAAGCAAAAAAAAAGAGAGAAAAGGAAAAACGAGAAAAATATAGCTTACCATTTTGATAGGAAATTTCAGAGTAAAATTCTATAAATTTTTTGTTTTGTAAATCTAGAGATTTGGGTTAATTTACAATGATTTTTCTTTCATATACCCAAAGTCCATCCCTTTTTAATTTCTGAAGGTGGTTCCTTTTTCTTTCAATTACGGGGACAGAAAACAAAGTGGGCCCACATTCTTTGCATAATCTTCAGATACAGGAAGGCTTTCATTCTTTCTCAACAAACTCCATCAGGAAAAGTGGCCCTGAGTCCTTTAGAATCTTGAACTACAAAACTCATGCTTTCTGACATTTTCAGAAAGACAGATTGAATAGGGTATGTAATAGGCTGAATATCTGTGTCTCCCCAAATCCATCAGTTGTATCCCTAAACCCCAAGTGATGGTATTTGGAGAAGGGGCCTTTGGGTTTATATAAATAAGGTTAGATTAGGTCATGAGGGTGGGAACGTCATGATGGAATTGGTAGCCTTAGAAAACGATGAAGATCTCTTATTCTCTCATGCTCACTCTTTCTGAATGCACACACTGAGGAAAGGCCACATATCAAGAAGGTGTCCATCTGCAAGCCAGGAAGAGGTTCTTCACCAGAACCCGACCATGCTGGCACACTGACCTCAGACTTCCAGCCTCCAGAACTGTGAGAAAGTAAATTTCTGTTGTTTTCGCCACTCAGTCTGTGGTGTTTTGTTATGCCCTCTGAAGCAGACTAACATAGGTTAGAAATATTACAGAATTTTAAAGCTGGAAGGGAACTCAGAGATGACTCATTCCAAGGGTTAAAAACTAGTGACCTTTTGAATTAGCCTGCAGACTTGCTTTGTTTTGAGTGCATAGAATTAAAAATACTTCCAAAACATATATTGCATAGGGGTGACAGCTGTAATTTCACGCAAGTGCCATCACTGCCAATTGCATTACTCCTACCCTAAAAACATATCTGTGTAACCTGCTTCATGCCTGTGACTCTGATTTCTGCCATCTCTCTCCTTTTATATACAAAGAAACTAAGGTTCAGAAATTTAGGGTGACTTGCCCATGCTAAGGCAAGTAACTGAAATGAGAAATGTGTCTGGAATCCAGATCTCTTGCTAATCTGTATGGTTTTCTACTGCACAGTCTGCCTAAGGAATATGGTAGTTAGTTACTGCATTGGTATAACACAGTAGCAAATATTTTAGCTACTTGATGCATCATGGATGCCAGGGAAAGATTTCAAGCCAAAAAAAAAAAAAAAAAGCAACCATTCATTTTTAAATTTTATTTATCTACCCAGGTGAATTAAGTCTGAAATGAGTACATACTAACCTTGAAGATGTAATATCATCACTTTGGAAGTAAATAGGGAAAACAAACATCCTTGTACTATATTCCTTAAAAATATCTCTGTTAATGTTGACTTAAGAAATAATTTAAAGTGTTTTTGTAAGGGAAATAGTATAATAAAGATTATAGCAAAGGAAATAACAGAAAGAGAAAACATAGTTATAGAAATGCTATATTTTAGTACTATATTAGAAGAGTGAATCTACTAAAATGTCTATATTTTAATTACATAAGTCCCCTCAAAATATTTTTTGTAACAATTAATATCAAAAACATTTATCTTTTATTTGCCTTTTTTAGATCTTTGCAAGATTTGCAAGGAAGGAATATCAGTGGCCTAGTTTGTCTTCTACTGTTTTTTTACTGATTGTATGTCAACAGCATATTTTGAAGAGAAAAAAATAGCAGAAGTAGATGTAACACATAGAAAGGGATGGAAAGAGAAACCATTTGTGATATCAATTGTAATAAAAAATATTTTGTCCACAGATATTCTCTTATTTGATCCTTCCCAAAAGTCTGAATACACATGTAAAGCAAGGCATTACCTCCATTTCAGAGGAGAGAAAACTGAGGCTTAAAATTCTTATTATTTTTTTTTATTATTATACTTTAAGTTCTAGGGTACATGCATACAACTTGCAGGTTTGTTACATATTTATAAATAAGCCATGTTAGTTTGCTGCAGCCATTAACTATTATTTACATTAGGTATTTCTCCTAATGCTATCCCTCCCCCATCCCCCACCCCATGACAGGCTCCAGTGTGTGATGTTCCCCACCCTGTGTCCAAGTGTTCTCATTGTTCAATTCCCACCTATGAGCGAGAACATGTGGTGTTTGATTTTCTGTCCTTGTGATAGTTTGCTCAAAATGATGGTTTCCAGCTTCATCCATGACCCTACAAAGGACAAGAACTCATCCTTTTTATGGCTGCATAGTATTCCATGGTGTATATGTGCCACATTTTCTTAATCCAGTCTACCAATTATGGACATTTGGGTTGGTTCCAAGTCTTTGCTATTTTGAATGGTGCCACAATAAACATACATGTGCATGTGTCTTTATAGCAGCATGATTTACAATCCTTTGGGTACATACCCAGTAATGGGATGGCTGGGTCAAATGGTATTTCTAGTTCTAGATCCTTGAAGGATCACCACACTGTCTTCCACAATGGTTGAACTAGTTTACAGTCCCACCAACAGTGTAAAATTGTTCCTATTTCTCCACATCCTCTCCAGCACCTGTTGTTTCCTGACTTTTTAATGATTGCCATTCTAACTGGTGTGAGATGGTATCTCATTGTGGTTTTGATTTGGATTTCTCTGATGACCAGTGATGATGAGCATTTTTTCATGTGTCTGTTGGCTGCATAAATATTTTCTTTTGAAAAGTGTCTGTTCATACACTTTGCCCACTTTTTGATAGGGTTGTTTGATTTTTTTCTTGTGAATTTGTTTAAGTTCTTTGCAGATTCTGGATATTAGCCCTTTGTCAGATGGGTAGATTGTGAAAAGTTTCTCCCATCCTGTAGGTTGCCTGTTCACTCTGATGGTAGTTTCTTTTGCTGTGCAGAAGCTCTTTAGTTTAATTAGATCCCATTTGTCAATTTTGGCTCTTGTTGCCATTGCTTTTGGTGTTTTAGTCAAGAAGTCCTTGCCCATGCCTATGTCCTAAATGGTATTGCCTAGGTTTTATTCTAGGGTTTTTATGGTTTTAGGTCTAACATGTAAGTCTTTAATCCATCTTGAATTAATTTTTGTATAAGGTGTAAGGAAGGGATCCAGTTTCAGCTTTCTTCATATGGCTAGCCAGTTTTCCCAGCAGCATTTATTGAATAGGGAATCTTTTCCCCATTTCTTGTTTTTGTCAGGTTTGTCAAAGATCAGATGGTTGTAGGTGTATGGTGTTATTTCTGAGGCCTCTGTTCTGTTCCATTGGTCTAGATCTCTGTTCTGGTACCAGCACCATGCTGTTTGGGTTGCTGTAGCATTGTAGTATAGTTTGAAGTCAGGTAGCGTGATGCCTCCAGTTTTATTCTTTTGGCTTAGGATTGTCTTGGAAATGTGGGTTGTTTTTTGGTTCCATATGAACTTTAAAGTAGTTTTTTCCAATTCTGTGAAGAAAGTCATTGGTAGCTTGATGGGGATGGCATTGAATCTATACATTACCTTGGGCAGTATGGCCATTTTCACGATATTGATTCTTCCTATCCATGAGCATGGAATGTTCTTCCATTTGTGTCCTCTTTTATTTTGTTGAGCAGTGGTTTGTAGTTCTCCTTGAAGAGGTCTTTCACCTCCCTTGTAAGTTGAATTCCTAGGAATTTTATTCTCTTTGTAGCAATTGTGAATGGGAAATCACTCATGATTTGGCTCTCTGTTTGTCTGTTATTGCCATATAGGAATGCTTGTGATTTGGGAACATTGATTTTATATCCTGAGACTTTGCTGAACTTGCTTATCAGCTTAAGGAGATTTTGGCTGAGATGATGGGGTTTTCTAAATATACAGTCATGTCATATGCAAACAGGGACAATTTGACTTTCTCTTTTCCTATTTGAATACCCTTTATTTCTTTCTCTTGCCTGATTGCCCTGGCCAGAACTTCCAACACTATGTTGAATAGGAATGGTGAGAGATGGCATCCCTGTCTTGTGCCAGTTTTCAAAGGGAATGCTTCCAGTTTTTGCCCATTCAGTATGATACTGGCTGTAGGTCTGTCATAAATAGCTCTTATTACTTTCAGATACGTCCCATCGGTACCTAGTTTATTGAGCGTTTTTAGCATGAAGGCTTTAGCATGAATTTTGTCAAAGGCCTTTGTTGCATCTATTGAGATAATCATGTGGTTTTTGTCTTTGGTTCTGTTTATGTGATGGATTACATTTATTGACTTGCGCATGTTGAACCAGCCTTGCATTCCAGGGATGAAGCCAAATTGATCTTGGTGGATAAGGTTTTTGATGTGCTGCTGGATTCAGTTTGCCAGTATTTTATTGAGGATTTTCACATCGATGTTCATCAGGGATATTGGTCTAAAATTCTCCTTTTTTGTTGTGTCTCTGCCAGCCTTTGGTATCAGGATGATGTTGGCCTCATAAAATGAGTTAGGGAGGATTCCCCCTTTTTCTATTGATTGGAATAGTTTCAAAAAGAATGGTAGCAGCTCCTTTCTTTGTACCTCCAGTAGAATTCGGCTGTGAATCTGTCTGGTCCTGGACTTTTTTTGGTTGGCATGCTATTGGTTATTGCCTCAATTTCGGAGCCTGTTATTGATCTATTCATTGATTCAACTTCTTCCTGGTTTAGTCATGGGAGGGTGTGTCCAGGAATTTATCCATTTCTTCTAGATTTTCTAGTTTATTTGCATAGAGATGTTTATAGTATTGTCTGATGGTAGTTTGTATTTCTGTGGGATCGTTTGTGTTTCGGTGGGATCATTTTTTATTGCGTCTATTTGATTCTTCTCTCTTTTCTTATTAGTCTTGCTAGCAGTCTATCAATTTTGTTGATCTTTTCAAAAAACCAACTCCTGGATTCATTGATTTTTTTGAAGGGTTTTTTGAGTCTCTATCTCCTTCTGTTCTGCTCTGATCTTAGTTATTTCTTGCCTTCTTCTAGCTTTTGAATTTGTTTGCTCTTGCTTCTCTAGTTCTTTTAATTGTGATATTAGGGTGTTGATTTTAGATCTTTCCTGCTTTCTCTTGTGGGCATTTAGTGCTATAAATTTCCCTCTACACACTGCTTTAAATGTGTCCTAGAAATTCTGCTACATTATGTCTTTGTTCTCCTTGGTTTCAAAGAACATCTTTATTTCTGCCTTCATTTCGTTATTTACTCAGTAGTCATTCAGGAGCAGGTTGTTCAGTTTCCATATAGTTGTGCGGTTTTGAGTGAGTTTCTTAATCCTGAGTTCTAGTTTGATTGCACTGTGGTCTGAGAGACAGTTTGTTGTGATTTCTGTTCTTTCACATTTGCTGAGGACTGCTTTACTCCCAACTATGTGGTCAATTTTGGAATAAGTGAGATGTGGTGCTGAGAAGAATGTGTATTCTGTTGATTTGGGGTGGAGAGTTCCATAGATGTCTATTAGGTCCAGTTGGTGCTGAGCTGAGTTCAAGTCCTGGATATCCTTGTTAATCTTCTGTCTCATTGATCTGTCTAATATTGACAGTGGGGTGTTAAAGTCTCCCATTATTATTGTGTGGGAGTATAAGTCTCTTTGTAGGTCTCTAAGGACTTGCTTTATGAATCTGGGTGCTCCTGTATTGGGTGCATATATACTTAGGATAATTAGCTCATCTTGTTGAATTGATCCCTTTACCATTATGTAATGGCCTTCTTTGTCTCTTTTGATCTTTGTTGGTTTAAAGACTGTTTTTGTCAGAGACTAGGATTGCAACCCCTGCTTTTTTTTTTGCTTTCCATTTACTTGGCAGATCTTCCTCCATCCCCTTATTTTGAGCCTATGTGTGTCTCTGCACGTGAGATGGGTTTCCTGAATACAGCAAACTGATGGGTCTTGACTCTTTATCCAATTTGCCAGTCTGTGTCTTTTATTTGGGGCATTTAGCCCATTTACATTTAAGGTTAATATTGTTATGTGTGAATTTGATCCTGTCATTATGATGTTAGCTGGTTATTTTGCTCATTAGTTGATGCAGTTTCTTCCTAGTATCGATGGTCTTTACAATTTGGCATGTTTTTGCAGTGGCTGGTACTGGTTGTTCCTTTCCACGTTTAGTGCTTCCTTCAGGAGCTCTTGGAAGGCAGGCCTGGTGGTGACAAAATCTCTCAGCATTTACTTGTCTGTAAAGGATTTTATTTCTCCTTCAGTTATGAAGCTTGGTTTGGCTGGATATGAAATTCTGGGTTGAAAATTCTTTTCTTTAAGAATGTTGAATATTGGCCCCCACTCTCTTCTGGCTTATAGAGTTTCTACTGAGAGATCTCCTGTTAGTCTGATGGGCTTCTCTTTGTGGGTAACCCGACCTTTGTCTCTGGCTGCCCTTAAAATTTTTTCCTTCATTTCAACCTTGGTGAGTCTGATGATTATGTCTTGGGGTTGCTCTTCTTGAGGAGTATCTTTGTGGTGTTCTCTGTGTTTCCTGAATTTGAATGTTGGCCTCCCTTGCTAGGTTGGGGAAGTTCTCCTGGATAATATCCTGCAGAGTGTTTTCCAACTTGTTTCCATTCTCCCCGTCACTTTCAGGTACACCAATCAAATGTAGATTTGGTCTTTTCACATAGTCTCATATTTCTTGGAAAGTTTGTCCATTTATTTTTACTGTTTTTACTCTAAACTTCTCTTCTCACTTCATTTCATTCATTTGATCTTCAATCACTTATACCTTTTCTTCCACTTGATCAAATCAGCTACTGAAGCTTGTGCATGCATCACATAGTTCTCGTGCCATGGTTTTCTGCTCCATAAGGTCATTTAAGGTCTTCTCTGCACTGTTTATTCTAGTTAGCCATTCATCTAATCATTTTTCAAGGTTTTTAGCTTCCTTTTGATGGGTTTGAACATCCTCCTTTAGCTCAGAGAAGTTTATCATTACCGACTTTCTGAAGCCTACTTCTGTCAACTCATCAAAGTCATTCTCCATCCAGCTTTGTTCCATTGCTGGTGAGGAGCTGCAGTCCTTTGGAGGAGAAGGGGTGCTCTGGTTTTTAGAACTTTCAGCTTTTCTGCTCTGGTTCCTCCCCATCTTTGTGGTTTTATCTACCTTTGGTCTTTGATGATGGTGACGTACAGATGAGGTTTTGGTGTGGATGTCCTTTTTGTTGATGTTGATGCCATTCCTTTCTGTTTGTTGGTTTTCCTTCTAAAAGTCAGGTCCCTCAGCTGCAGGTCTGTTGGAGTTTGCTGGAGGTCCACTCCAGACCCTGTGTGCCTGGGTATCACTAGCGGAGGCTGCAGAATAGCAAATATTGCAGAACAGCATATATTGCTGCCTGATTCTTCCTCTGGAAGCTTCATCTCAGAGGGGCACCCAGCTGTATGAGGTATCAGTCAGCCCCTACTGGGAGGTGTCTCCAAGTTAGGCTACACAGGGCTCAGGGACCCACTTGAGGAGGCAGTCTGTCCATTCTCAGGGCTCAAACATGCTGGGAGACCCACTGCTCTCTTCAGAGCTGTCAGACAAGGATGTTTAGGTCTGCAGAAGTTTCTGCAGCCTTTTGTTCAGCTATGCCCTGCCCCAGAGGTGGGGTACAGAGGCAGGCAGGCCTGGTTGAGCTGTGGTTGGCTCCACCCAGTTTGAGCTTCCAGGCTGCTTTGCTTATGTACTTAAGCCTCAGCAATGGCGGACACCCCTCCCCTAGCCAGGTTGCCGCCTAGCAGTTCGAGCTCAGACTAGCAGTGAGCAAGGCTCTGTGAGTTTGACACCCACTAAGCCAGGCAAGGGATATAATCTCCTGGTTTGCTGTTTGCTAAGACTGTTGGAATGGCACAGTATTTAGGTGGCAGTGTCCCGATTTTCCTGGTACAGTCTGTCATGGCTTCCCTTGGCTAGGAAAGGGAAATCCCCCAACCCCTCATGCTTCCCAGGTGAGGCAATGCCCCGCTCTGCTTCAGCTCACCCTCCATAGGCTATACCCTCTGTCTGACCAGTCCCAATGAGATCAACCAGGTACCTCAGGTGGAAATGCAGAAATCCTCCGTCTTCTGCGTCGATCACACTGAGAGCTGCAGACCTGAGCTGTTCCTATTCGGCCATCTTGGAACGGACCTTGAGGCTTAAAATTCTAAACCTCTTCCTCAATTGTGTCTGGCTAATAACTTGAGTTATCTGTAGCCATTTGATCTATATTTCACAAGTTATGAGCCATGGTTTCCGAGGACCCTGTTACATTCATTTAAAAAGTTCATAAACTTCTACATGACCTATTTGACAAGTTAATTTTTAGTATTGACTACCTAAGCTTTAAACAAATAGCAGTTGCCCATTTAATATGGCCCTGCTAGATTTGTTTTAGGCTGACTTTTATTCCTATGATTGGATTTCACATTAAGATTTCTGTATTACAAGTGATGTACTTATTCATTGATTCGCTTATTAATTCAATAAAAATATTTTGAATACCAACTGTCTTGTGAGCCTGTATGTGTTTGTGAATGTGGGGTTGACAGACTGTGGGAAGAACAGCAAGATAAGTATAGCAGAAATCCCATGATATAGACAGAACCTTAAAGGAGAACAAAAGAGGTATTACATACACACATCTAAAAAGAGCATCTGGTGGGTGATGTGTTATCCTAGAAGTTCACAGTACCCAAGAGGTGACCAAATGTTCTAGCAAGTGTCCAACGTTACAGTAGCCTATCACTCTGTTTTAAAATGCAGGTCAGGGTTAAATCCAGACCAGATAAAAAGCCAGGGACCTGTCTGTAACATCCCATCATCTCTATTCTACCACCCTTCTTCAGTAAGCACCTACACTGAAACCACCCCACACCCCTCTTGGTAGTTTTCCTTGGTAGCACTACATTTGGACTTCACTAGCACCCCTCTAGGTTTCATCTCCTCTTCCTCTATTCTGATGTCTTGACATTTTGACTCTTTTGTGCCTAGTTTAACTCTCACACTATTTTAAGATAAAGCTGGTCTTTCTGTGTCTTCGCTCTAAGCCCCACCAGGTCTATTTTTCAAATGCAATTCATCAAAGTCCGGGTCCACTCTCCATGTGTGGCTTGCCCTTGCTCCTGGACTGAGATGCTCCTAGAAGTAGCTCCTTTCCAGGACCCTGAAGGATGGATACAATTTTACTTCACAATAAGGGGAAGGAAAATATTCTATGGAGAAGATATGGCACAGCCAATTAGCCTTCCTTGGACTAAAAGCCAAAGGTTCATGTGGGAAAGAAGACTATAAAAGTAAGCACACATGAGACTGTAGAAGGTCTTGTGGGCTATATTAAGAGATTTGGCCTCTACAGATAAAGAGTATCTGTGGAATTTATTTTATTTTCAGTTGAGGAATATGTGTTGTTGATCTCTGATGAATGTCCATAAGTAAAAACCTTCTTTTAACAAAGCTGCAGGCACTCAGGGAGCCTACAAACACAAACATTCACAAGCAAAGGTGCTAATATACACTATTTGTGAACATCAAAACCCAGGTTGTGATAATTGGAAAAGTAGAGCTACTAAAGCCATGGTGAAATAGCCATTGAATAAGAATTCACTAAGCACCTTCTAAATGTGAGATACTGTGTTTGGCACTGAAGGGGATCTGAAGTATAAGATACGGCATCTGACCTCAAGAGACTGCAAGTGGCTCCTAATCAATCTGCAACTGGCCTCTCTGGAACCTCTAAAAATAGACTGCAAGAAATCATGGAAATTGCCAGTATGATTGCTTATCTGAGAATTTATCCAGAATAAGCTCCCTTCACTTTCTTTGATGCTATCCTTCATCAAACAATAAGAGGGGTGGTATGTTTAAGATATTTTGTTAAATTCATTTGGCATGTAGACATCCAGCTTTAAAAAATTTTTTTCGGTCCTCTGAGTTGGTGTAATAAGTTCACATCTAAATAATCTACCACATCTAACTCATCTACAGTCTGCAAATTAAATCAATCCATAATCATGACCAAAAATGCTCTTACGGATGCTATTACATGAGATTGTAAGGTCAGTTCTATTTTGAATCAATTTATAAAACAAGAGAAAGAGGAAATAAGATTCTCATTAGAACCTTGGCTAGCAATTTAAAAAATGTGTCTTTTCAGGGAGGAAATTTGAGTGGGAATCTTAGAATGGTTTGTAGACAAAACCAAACAAACAAATAAAACTGACTAGTCTTCCATCCTGCAAAAGAAGCTCATCTTATTTGTTTTCTAATATTTGAAAGAGACAGCATGTCAAGGTTGGTGCCTGAGGGCACAGCAGTTCACTTAAGCAAGAAAAGGAAAGAAAAGAGAAAAGAAAACCACCATAAAAAAGGGAAAGTGTCAGGCAAGGTAGGAGAGATTAAATGGAGAAATGTTTTGCTCTGAAATGTGAACAAGTGGTAATATTAAAATGCAAACACAGAAGTGGACTATTGGAAATACAGAGCACAGCCTCACTCTTCACTTAAAATGATCTAAAATGTATGAATGAGAGTCAGCTGCAGAACAAACGATCATTGCTGCTGTTCCTCATGGTTATAATCACGTGGGCTATTGCAATTTCATCATTACTACTGCCTCCTCCTATAGCACTGTTAATCAATGTCTCAACATTTGGGAGTAGAAGAGTAGAGAGTGGTGGGTAGGAGAACTGGTCATGCATTGTCCTCAAAAGAGAGAGACAAGTTAGGCTATCCATTTTCTGCAAATTTATTTTTCAAACACCAATTCTTTCCAGTGCTTTTACTTAACGTATGTCCAGATTGCCTCAAAACTGGAAAATTGGTAATGGCAAGAAGAGAGAACACTAAACATATGGAACAATTACTAAGGCATCGGGGGTCCAACATTTTGCTGCATACCTTATGGAATAATTTTCTAATACTTATAACAATCCTATAAATAAGAGATATAATCTCAGTTTGTAAACAAACAAACAAAAAACTCTAAAGCTCAGAAAAACCTATTATTTTTCCCCAAATTAAAAAAACAATAAATGGAAATGTTAAAATGTAAACCTAAGACCACCAAATTTCACACCATGTAGTCACTGGAGTATGCTTAGCTGTTTTGAATAGGGAAACATATCTTTGAAACATAGATACATTTGAAGATGTTTAATTGTAAGTATCAATTTAATTCTTTGTTTAAAATTTATTTTCCTTAAGAGTGACTTTTCTTGGTACCTAGCAAAATCTTTTCCTGGGTATTTACTATATCTTTGATGTAGTGAATCATACACATATAATGTCATTAATATGTTTCAACAAATATGAATAGAAAATATACTTCCTATGATCACATAATACATTTCCAAGCCAAGCATAACAATGTCTGCTACCAACGAGGTTAAAGTGTATGTGTGTGTGTCTGTGTGTGTGTGTGTGTGTGTCCTCACTTGGAAAAGAGATAGTTGAAAGTAGCAGCTTGAAAACGTAGGTATTGACACGTATTACTGATCCACTGCTACATACAAACTACCCCAAAACAAAGGCTTAAAGTAAGTGTGGATTAACTTGGCAATTCCTTGGGTTTTGCCTGGGCTTACCTAAAAGGTGTATTCAGTTCAAAAGGCAACTGGAAGCTGAACTGAGCTGTCACTGGAGAAGCTGGCATCTCTTCCATGTGGTTTTGCACACTGGAGGAGTCGAGACAGCCCCTCATAAGATGGGGTCAGCCTCCCAAGAGTGCAAGCTCCAGTGGGCAAGCCTTCACCACATCTAGGCTTGTGTCATGATTACCAATGTCCTGTTAGCCGAAGCAAGTCATGGCAAGTACAGAATCAGCGTTGGGGGGGACTACACCAACGACATAAATACCAGAATATGAGACTCATTGGGACCTATTAAAATAATAATCTAACACAGACATCTTTTGGACTTAAAGACAGCTTTCCTTTAGAAGCATGGTAGAGCAACTTTGTCAATTAGGCTACAAAAAGGATGTTACCTGATGCTTGGTGTTTGAAAATTTAAGAGGAAAAGAGACCTAATTTTTAAGGTGGATTCCTAAAGAAAGAAGGGGAGGGGACAGTTCTAGTCCGTGAGTTGGTGGATCATGAAATTAGCCCGAGTGGGCATAGGTATAGCCCTAGTATGTGGATATATATGAGAAATAAAACTAGTAAGCATAAAGATATGCAAATTTGTTAGCCCACCGTGATGCACCCTTGACCAAAATCTACATTAGCAGTTGTGGTTCACACAAAGAGCCTTCATGTCTTAGTGATACCCGATGCCAGTGAATGATACAGGACTGCCACAGCACAGCAGCCTTCAACAGCAGCTTCCTGTGCCAGTGAGAAGCCACAGCTGTAGTGGGTCTCACAGATGCCTACTATCTCCATGATTGGATGTCCATGACACACTACCATGCCTAACACTCTCAGATGGGCAAAGATGCATATCCCTTAAGGCAGATGGGCAAAGAAGCATAGCGTTAGCCTAGCTTTACAGAGTGCTCACGAAGTCTCAATACCATTCTACACACTCTACAGTTGGCTTCTGTGACCATTCCCATTTTATGGAGAAGGAAAAAGGGGCAAAGAAAGGTTAATTAACTTTCCAATTCCAAATAGCTGTTTTACAGCAGAGCTAGGACTCAAAGCTAAGCAGTTTGCCTTCCTTGGAGATTGATTCATTAGAAAAGTAAATGGTGTGACTATATTTGCAACACTTTGGGAAATTCATGCTGATTTTAAAAGCACTCTTGAATTGGGAATTGCATACTCCTGTGTTTTAATCTTAATGATACTCTGGTCCCCTCCCAGGTCTGAACAAATATTAAGTTTATTTTTCCGCACAGTGAATTTATATTTCTTTCTATTTTTTATCTTGTATTGAGATACTTTTAGAAGAATTGATAGATGTTACAATGTATCTTTACAAAATAAATTCTTTGTGTTTATGAAACATTCCTGTTTATGACTATCTCATTTATTTCCTGTAAAAATAAATGTCAGCCATATGATATCATTATTTTGTAACACAAGTTTCAATGGGCCATTCTACTTTTCTGGCTTTGCAGTATTTAAATGGCCATTCACATTTCAGTGTTAGAGTTGGTGACAATTGGTTTATTTTCATTACTCTTGCTCCAGCAAAAATAAAACTCAACCGAAGACTATGAAGCTTTTAAAAAGCCTCAAAGTTTATGGCTGTTCTTAAAAAAGCATAAATATTCGAGATCCGATATTCATTCGTGATTACTTCTTTCTTAAACTGTCAAAACCCCAAATCATTTCAAATAAAGCTATTAAAGATACTCATGGTGGATGCTTACTACATTTTGTTTTTATTTGGCTGTTTACTTTGCCATTTCTATGCTAGACTGCAGCAGTCCCTTGCTATTCTTTTTATTTCACAGTTATTTCCAATCTTTCATAACATCTGCTTGAAGCGTCACTGTTAATTTTAGATAAAATGAAAATGCGTTCCAAATATTCCCTTTTGATTAGATGATCAAGACTTAGAAAAAAAACAGCTGCTCAGATACCCAGAGGGAAGTGAAATCCAAACTTCAATGGAAATAGGACTGAGTTTATGGGCTGTTTTTTGGACAAAAGTAGTACCTTGATTATAAATTTCATAATACAAAAAATGCAAGATTACTATAGATTTCATAACACATAACCATAAATGCAATTGCTCAATGACTCAGTCAAAAATGACTATAGAACTTATATTCAAAACTGTTAACTTAAGGCTATTTCTTACTTGCTAGATGTATATTATACTAAAAATTATAAAATAAAATACTTGGACATCTATAAAAGAAAGACACTAAATACAATATTATTCTATTTTAATATTGCTTAGGGAATGATTTTAATAGATGATTACTAAAGAAAAATACATTCGATTTGTCAAACTACAGATACGATTATAAATTATTGCTCTTTCCGACAGTATACCTATAGGAAATTTCATAAGTTTTCTTTCCTCTTAAAATAGAGTTTTAAAAGGTAAAACGTTGTGCATTACACATTTGCCATAATTAAGATTTCTGGAGTAAAGAGGTTTTTTTCTGACTGCATTAATCATATTCCTGCATTCAACATCCGAGATCTAGGAGGCTGTGGGGATACAAAGGCAAATAAGGTACCACTGTAGCCCTTAAGAAGCTAATAAGTTCATGGGAAAGACAAATATATAAACACGTAACTACAATAACAATGTAATAAAGTATTTTAGTGGAGTTATATACATAGTTATCATTTCAAGCAGAGGGGAGGGAAATACCAGCTCTGTCTGCAGAGCCAGCCATGTAGTTACAAACAGGATTAGTCTGAGACAGAGAAGGATCAGACATCAGACTCAGCTGGGAGGTTAGAAAAGTGGGCCAGATGGTTTTAAGATTGCCTTTTCTAATGAAAACTGGCACAAAGATTGACTTAAATGTGTTCTTTTCTTTCTGTAACTACAGCTTCCCAATTCTTCCAAGCCTACTCTACCTCATTTTCAATCCCATGTGGAATGTCCTGAAGTATGTAAAATAAGGATGGCATGACATTCTGAAAGGTACGAAAGCAAGCTTTTGTGTGGTTGAAGCTTCTATTATACTTGGCAGAATAGGTATAAGATTCTTTGATTTGTATGTATTTATCCATAAGGTCTTGTCTAGAAAATTGAAAAGAATAAATTCAAGTGAATTCTCACTGCAAAACACTTAAAAGAATGCCAAGCATGAACACAAACAACCTAATTCTACAGTGAGCTTTAGAAGATCTGGAAAAATGATCTCTCATTCTTTTCTCATTCTTTGTTATTTTAGGGAAATCCATGCCATGTCCAGGATATCATACAGAGTCCACTCCTGCTTTAGAGACACATTAGGTTGCAAGGAGAAAGAAACAGGATTGGTTAGGTCAGTGAAGGATACACAGGGAAGCTGGGCTACGCAGACCACTGCCAATAGCTCTACAATTTGGCCTCATGGATAGCTGGCTCAAGGGTTAACCATCATTCAGAATCCAATGGCACCAGGAATGAGCTAATAACTTGTAACTGACACATCTTAATAAACTTTCAGATGAGGTTATCTATTTCTCCCTAAGTTGGCAATTCCACCATACTCATTACCCAATTTCTTTCTGACTCTGCTTTTACTGTCAACATCTCCACTTACTGCTGACATTTTTTCTAAAACTGCCTCCCTTTCTTTTGAAAAATGAAAATCTGACTGAATCAATTAGTCACTGCCTAATACAAAACATATTGTCAGAATTCTAGAACTCGGCCAATTAAGAGTTGCCTAGTCTCCTTTATGGCTAACTCAACATTTCTACTGTCTTCCAGGAAACTCCAATTCTAGGAGATGTTTTAAGCAAGGCTCATTCTACCATTAAAAAATCTAGAGAAAATATATACCAAATCTGTCTGTTAGAAACGCATTATATAAAATATATATATATATCTATATATATATGTGGCTCTAAAATTGAAAAATAAAACTCTGCTTTAAAAAGAAGAATTTATTTTAAAGACAGAAGTTTATTTTTTCTCAATACATTTTTCTCCCTTTAACCCTTCTTAAACATTTTCACAAAGAGTTTAACATTAACTACAATTTGGGAGGCACTACATCGTTACCTTTAACTGGAGCACTGATACGTGGTCCATAATTAGAGGGCAGTGTCAGGGACATACAATATGGTACTCAGCAATTTACGTATCAGGAACCACTGTTGGACATTTGTGTCAGAAGAGGGCCAAAGTCATGGCAGAAAATTTGGATTCTGTAGCCACCCACTCCAGGTAAACCCCATAAACTATGGGGTGATAACTTCAGAAACAAAACTGATTAAAGAGTCTATAAGGCCAGGAGGATTAAGTGGCTTAACCCACGAGCCAGCCAACTTCTCTGAAGGCCCAACAGAGACTGAAATGACCAAGTTGTTTTTGAATGGGGAAATAAACAAGTTTTTGTCCCTCCTTGAAAGGAGACACAACTTGGCATGTGGACTTTCAGAGGCAATCATGGTTCATTCCATCTCAACCATTTGCCCATTAGCCTCCATCAGAATCCTGCAGGCAGATGCCAAAAGTGAGGGAGAACAGGATCTTGATTTTTCTTGCCCTGAAAGACTTCATCCTTCATTTATAATTACATGAAAATTTTTTTATCTCCTCTCTTTTCCCTCCTCCTCCTCCTCCTTCTCCCCATGCTCCCCCCTCTTTTTTATTTTTAGGTAAAGAGTTGCTTTGGGAATAGAATAAATAATGCAACTATTTAGTGCAGAGGTGTCCAATCTTTTGGCTTCCCTGGGCCACATTACAAGAAGAAGAATTATCTTCAGCCACACATAAAATACACTACACTAATGATAATCAGTAGGTTAAAAAAATTGCAAAAATACTCATGATGTTTCAAGAAAATCTATGAATTTGTGTTAGGCCACATTCAAAGCTGTCTTGGGCTGCATGTGGCCCAAGCTATGGATTGAACAAGCTTGATTTAGTGCATTGTGGGATTAGGGAGGACTAAAAGAAAACTACCAATATTAATATTATTAAAAGGCCATCCTTAAATAAAACATGTAGTTGGCAAAATTGATCTCCAAGCTTTTCATCCCCTGGTTGTCTTAGCTACATCTAAGCTTTCCCTCTACTTCTTATGTGATCAGTGCCTCACGTTGAAAGCCACCCAGGCTTCATTCTTCCTTTAATAATTACATGAAAATTTACTCGTACTGTTCTACATTTTATCTACTTCCTAAACTCTATCAAGGCTCACTCATCCATTGCTTCATTCTATCAGAACTCTATTTTCTATTTAGTTGGAAATGATCCCTAGTGGAAATGTCTGCTCTAGTGATAACCTACTCTGCCTATGCATGCATGGACCATTGGGTAGACTGGTTTTAACAGCAAATAAACTGATGCTTTAGAAATCATGACTTGCCTAAAGTCAGAAAAATTGCATTTGTGAAATATTGTGTCCTGCTGAACATATAGGACATCCTTGGTGATGACAAAAATATATCAAATGTATTACTTTTAATACTCTATGTTAAGCTTATCTTGCATATCTTCTATGTTAAGCTTATCTTAATATTCTATATTAAGCTTATATTATTAAATAGCACCTAAGACTCATACCATGTTCCGACACTTGTCATTTAAATGTTGAAGTTCTTAAGCCTTCTTCTCACTAGACATTGTCCCTGTCTATAAGACTGGCAGATCTCATCCAATCCCAAGGATTCAATTATCAATGGTGATGTGAATGATTACCAGGCTTGATCTGAAGCCTGACTTTTCCACTTAGCTCCAGTTGTCTACCAGAGATCTCCACTAGGCTATTTTTTCAGGTTCTTCAAACTTCACATATCCAGAGTTCAACTGATGATCTTTCTGGTGTCCTGCTCTACTCTCACAACTAACTCAGTAAGTGGCATCACCATCAATGCTGTTGTTCAACCAGAAACCTGGGTGTTGTCCTGGTTTCATCTTTCCTTTTACTCCTATATCCAATTAGTCATTGGCATTCTACTTTTCCAACATCTCTTCAGCTCACCCTCTTCTTCCCATCTCCACTAGCACACTGGTAATCAAAGCTACAATCCTGTCTCCTCTGATTTATCAAAATTGCCTGCTGCCTGGTCTCTTTTAATCCAGTCTTCTCCCCAATCGTCCCCACCTCATTCTCCACATTGCTTCCGAGTGATCTCTTTCAGACATAAATCTAATCATGTCACTCTCCAACTTTATGCTCTGCAATGGTTCTATTGCTTTTATCATAAAGTCTAGATACATGAATGTGGCTTATAAACTCCTCCATGATCCCCCTTCTCTCCTCACTGATATGACTTTGCTGGGTGCCACTCTCTGACTTTCTCCATTGCTAGCTTTAGTTTAACCACAATGGTTCTATTTCAATTACTCCATTGCACTGGAGTACTTCCTTACACACAGATTTACACATAGTATTACTTTTACTGGAAATACTCTTTCTCCTCTTCCTGACCAATGTAATTTCCTTCATCCAGTCTTGGCTCAATTAATATATTTCCCACAAATAAAAAAAACTTCAAGGATTCCTTAGCTTTATTAAACTCACTTATTGTACTCTGAACTTTTCCTTTGTAGTGCTTATCAGAACAAGACTTGATTATTTTTATAAACATTTAACATACAACTTCACTATTAGGTTAAAAGATCCATAAGGAAACATGTATCTTCTTCTGTATTACATCCCTAATACATTGGTACATAACAGGTTATCAAATAGTACATTTATAAAATAAGTTAATGAGAAATATCTAATACATAAGAGAATTTTTAAAGTGATATTTGATAGCAATATCACGGTCGCTAGCCCCAAACTGTGTGTTCCATAATAGAAATATGAAAAACTTAGTCTAGCAAATTACGATTAACAATTGTCACATCTGATGCTTTATCTGGGATTTAGGAGACAAGATAGATACCTTTAAACAACATTTTTTTTCCTCTTAATCTCTGTTAGTTCTCATGTTGTTATGACTTTAGCATATTATCGTTGTCACGGACTGATCGTTGAGCAAAATTTTGAAAAATTATGGGCTCATTTAAAAAATGAGAGACGGAGAGAATAGAATTTGAAATAACTATCACAAGTAACTACCTAGGTATTCAAGAGTCAAAGAAAAATGGTCTCAATAAAATGTTGAACACAGCAAGCAATAGCAATAGCCTACTTTTAAACTGTAACTGAAAACAGGGTTTGCAATAACTCTAAGTGGGTCAGACAGCTTTGCCCTCCTGGCATAAGTTTTTAAGGTAATTGAAAGGTTCATGAATTAAAGATAGACCTTTCTAAAATATTACAAATCTATAGCTATCATCTGGCACATTATTTAACAAATTGCTAAGGATTTTTATGAACTTTGCACATGCCAGACATGATTCTTATAAACAGCATTGGGGTACTGTTTCCCAGCTGGCTTTAATCAGCTGGAATGGAATGCAATCAGCATCACAAATTAATAACATTCCTTTTCATGATCATTTTATTCCATAAAGAAATGACAAAGGGGTAAAAATGCTGTTAAAAATCACAAAATAATGTTTCCAAAGGGAACATTAGTTAGTTTGATTTGAAGATGCCCATGATTGCTTATATATGATTTCCCAAAGCAACAGACTTGAACGGATGATTCTGAAGCCATTTTCACTTTGATTGTAGAGTCAAATAAAGAGTTTTGCCACAGGACAAAATGTGGCAAAAATCACTAACTTTATCTAACTTTATCCCAGTTTATGGAAACAGCTACATATATACATACTCACACACATGCATCTACACACATTGACATTCAGAAAATCAACATTTTAGATGGCCAGAAAAATACTATTTTATAACTATTTTATAATATGGTTGATTTAATTTTTCAAAACTTTTCGAGTTAGTATCACTTTTTGAAACCTCCAGAAAAAGTGAACCTCCTCCTGTCATCCAGGGATATACGATCTATATGCATAAATGACCAAACTTTCAAGATAACAGGAATGAAAAATGTAGCATTTAGATTCCTGTGTCTTGACCTTGGCTTTAATATTAAGTTAAACTTTTGTGCCCTCCACTCCCATGCCCCTAGTAAAACCAAAAAGGAAAAAAAAAAACAAAACAAAACAAGGAGTTCGTAGAGATAGGATAAAGAACTGTTCTACACAGCTCATGAAATATTACTACTGTTTCAGACAGACACTTTGATTTAATGTGCATTGGCAGACAACTCAGAAATTATGACTGAGCTCTTATGTGACACACGAACCCACTACAAAGCTTGAATTACTCATTAGTTTATCTCATAAAGCATGGGCTGGTGCAACATAAGGACATTTCTAGCACACTCCATAGAGACATAATCTGTAACTGTTTAAAATGATAAAAGGCTAACAAAATGGATTGAACACTGCATATCGAGGGCGTATGATTAACAGCCCTCAGAAAATCAAAAACCAGAGAAAACACACAAAAAAGCATGAGTATGAACATCTGGCCTTGCAGTTATGGATAGTCTCAGTAGGCATTCAGTTGCAAACAATTGCTTTTTACTTATTAAATCATACTTGGCTTTTGACACCACCTTGTGTAATCTGCATCTAGAGAGTATAGTGGAGACATTTCAATCATATCTTCTGTTGAGTGTCTACATCAACTGGATATTCATAAAATTTTGCATTTGGTTCTTTCATAATATCTTTCTTCACATTAGAGCCTTTAAGATGGTTCAAATGCCTCCATAAAGAATTTTCCACATTGTTGAATTTACACAAACAAAATGATTAATAATCCAATTTAAGTGCAGCTACTGTGAAACTCTGGTCTACATTTCCTCTAGTAATGCTTTCTATTTTTTTTTTTTAAATGAGGCCCAAATTAAATTTAGAGTATAATACAATAGAGTTCTATAACTTCTTCCTGTGATTTGATCATAACAATTCTAATTTTAATGCTTTAGTGATGAACATCTAAGCATGATAATTCTAGTGGAACTATAACATTAAGAACTATTTTTCATGTAAATAACTCTTAAGTCACTGTATAAGTTTATATCCTAAGCAGAGAAGTTGAAAAAATTCAAGCATATAACACATCCAAACTCAATTGTAGAGTCCAAGTTCAATTAAGGAAACAAAGGGGGATGTGATAACGAGATCTGCCCAAATTCACACAACTAGATAGCAGCTGAGCCAAGAAGGCAAAGAAAGGCCAGTGTCTCTTCCTTATGCTCTACTGCTTCTCCTCTTGTTATTTAAAGAAAAAAAAATTCAGTATCAATGAATGTAAGTCATTCCAAACAAGCCTAGTGAAAAGGAACTGTCTCCGTTCTCAGTACTTGGTACCATCACTCCAGTTCCGCGGAGTCCACACTTTCTACTGCTTCTGTTGTTAAAGTCATATCTTCCATAACCATAAATTCTATACTAATCCTTTCATTGCCTTATTAATCAGTGGAACACTAGTGACTTCTCACTATGGTAACATGTAACTCATACCCACTTATAGGAATGTTCTGTTTCTTAAACCACATGGTAGCATAACAGCATTAGGTTGATTGTCTATATCAACTTTCATCTCTCTTTTTTCCTTCTGTCTCAACTTCTGCCCCTGTAGTTTTACATTGTCAAGGTTGATTAATATTTAAATTCTGTAATTTTTTGTGCTTTCTCATCAAGCAAGGGTTGGGGACTTTTTTCTGTAAAAGGACAGATGTAAGTATGTTAGGCTTTGTGGAAAATAATAAGTGTTGGTGAGGATTTGGGGATATTGGAATCCTTGTGCACTGTTGGTGGGGTTGCAATGGTGCAGCAGCTATGGAAAATAGTATGGAGGCTCCTCAGAAAGTTAAACATAGAACTATATGATCCAGCAATTCTGCTTCTACATATTTATTTGAAAAAATGAAAACAGAATCTCAAAGAGATATTTGTGCACCTATATTCACTGCACAGCATTATTTACAATAGCCAAGAAGTGGAAGCAACCTAAATGTCCACCACTGAATGAATGGTTAAAGAAAATCTAGTATATACACACAAATATAAAATAATTGCATAGTACCTTCAGAAAGATAAAGAAAAATAATTTATAGGCTAGAATTTTACAGCAAATCCACACTATCCTATCCATGTGTGAGGAGAAAATAAAACTTCAAAACAATTACACATACAAAAATGTGTAACACTTTCTAGACATAGAGCACTCTGGATGAATTGAAAGTTGTGGGGAACATCGCACTCCGGGGACTGTTGTGGGGTGGGGGGAGGGGGGAGGGATAGCATTAGGAGATACACCTAATGCTAAATGACGAGTTAATGGGTGCAGCACACCAACATGGCACATGGATACATATGTAACAAACCTGCACATTGTGCACATGTACCCTAAAACTTAAAGTACAATAATAAAAAAAAGAAAAGACCTAGAAATATAGTGTTGTAATTGATGGTATTTAGGGGCTCTCCACCTGATAACAATGTTTAGGCTTTGAAATCAAGTAGACTTAGATTTCATCACCCAGTTTCAAAATTTATTAACTCATGCTAGTTTTGTTTCATCTGTACCCTCAAACCACACACAATCCCCTTCACCTCCAGGCAATTTTAAAACAAACTCTAGACATCATTTACTGCTCAATCATAAGTATTCTAGACTGTATCTCAAAAAGATAGGACTCTAGAAAATATTAACCATAATATCACTATCAGACTTTTGAAATTAATACTAATTCTATAATATCAAGAAATGTGCAATTACATACTTTCTTCTAGTGATGCAAAAACTGAAAAAAAAACACAAAAATCCTCCAATAAACTGACAAGTGAAAAATATTATGTTTAAATCTTAGTTTTGATGAGTATGTGACCATGGCAAATTCAAATAATCCTTCTGGACCTTGATTTACCCCTCAAAAGTGAATAAAATGCCTGACCCATGTGAAAAAAAAAAAAGAAGAAGAAAAATAATTTGAGAAAATAATTGGTATAAGAGTCAATGCTACTTAGGGATATGCTCAATGAAGGGCATGTGGGGGAGGGAGGAGAGAGAGAAAAACAGAGAGAGATTGAGTGAGAGAGAGAGAGAGAATGGAATATTAATATTATGCACAGCCTTATTAAATTGAATATTATACAGCCATATTAAAGAAGAAAATCCTGCCATATGTTACAACACAAATGAACCTGGCGGACATCATGCTAAGGGAAATAAACCTATGGCAATAAAACACATATTGCATTATTTCAGCTATATGAACTATCTAAAGTAGTCAAAATCTCAGAAATAAAAAGTAAAATGATGGACTAGGGAAGACGGAAAAGGAGTACAGCGTTTCAGTGGCTAGAGAGTTTGTTTTGCAAGATTAAACTGTTCTAGAGATCTGTTGCACAACAATGAACACAAAGTTCACACTAGGCACTGCATACTTAAAAATGGTTAGGATAGTAAATTTTATGTTAAGTGTTTTTTACCACTAGAAAAATGCTCTCAAAACAAAAGTAAAGAGGATAAGGGAAGACATAGGAGGCCCTGAAGCAGCCGATAGCACCCTAGCCTCTCACAAAAATAAAAGAGCAAGCTCCCTACCCCATTCCCCCACCACACCGAGCAACCTTGACATGTCATCAAAGTGGATGCAAGTGTTTTCTAGATAAATATATGGGTGTGTGTGTGTGTGTGTATATATGTATATATATATACATATATACATATGTATAGGTATATACACATATACATATATGTGTGTGTGTGTATGTGTGTTCATATATATGCGTGTGTGCTGAGCTTTTTTTTAAATGTATTTTCTTATCCTTTCTTTTCCTTTTTTTTTTTTCATCTGCTGAATTGCTCACATCCTAAAGTTGTTTCCTAAACTCACGTACTATCTAGCCCATGGAATCTACACACCTGCGCTTTCCTTCAGCTTTTATCTAGGTTAGAGTCTAAAAAAGAAAAATGCTCAGCTATTTTTCTTTCTTTAATTGCTCTTCTTGGTCATGGTCATTATTTCTTTAATACCATATTAATTCATATTATCTCTCTCTCTCTCACTCTTAGTTTGACTGAGCATGTGACCAAGCAGCATGGTCTCTCACACCCCATTTGTTTTCTCAAATTATGTTTCTTCATTCTGAAGCACATCTTTCAATTCTTTCAGAGAGGTCTATGTCTAGAAAACATCATATGTTTTTGTATGTCTATTTTTTTTCTCCTCACAAATGCATAGTGTGGGTTGCCATAAAATTCTAGCTTATGAATTATTTTTTCCTTATCTCTCTGAAGGTACTATGCAATTATTTTCATGTAACCAAAATGCTTAATAAGAAAGTTAATGTCAAAATCTGTTTTATTCTGAATGTACTTCCTCGATTAACCTCTCTTCTTGGGAATAGTTTCTTCCATTCATTCAGCTTTCTTCCTTGCTTTGTGATACTGCATTTTCTTAAATGTTTGATGGCTAACAATATTTGCATCTGTTTATAGTTAAGATTTGCTGTTATATTATTTGATACATCAATTCATATGCTATGCCTCAGTATAGGGTTAGGGAAGGCAAGAAGTAGCTTCCTCTGGTTGCATTCAAGCCTGTTTTCAGAAGAAGGGAGGGTGTTGGGTAGCTGAATATATAGTTAAAGAAGATTCTAGAGTCACTCTCTGGACAGGCAACTCCATATTCTACTGAGGTATCACCAACTTGTATTATTCTTATGAGTTACCAGATATCAGGCTCCCTTTAATAACATATACATCCCCCCATCACTGCCACTTGACCTGGGTGGGAGTGCAGAGGATATGCAGGGGCCAGCCTATTTGTTTCTGTTCTGTTAATGTTGACTACCCACCCCCTTTTATTTGCCCTTAGACCATCATCATGCCCTTTCTATTCCTTATATCCACCTCTTCCAGGCATGGTGCACCCTTGTTTTAGGAGTTCATTTCTTTTTTTTTTTTTTTGAGACGGAGTCTTGCTCTGTTGCCCAGGCTGGAGTGCAGTGGTGCGATCTCGGCTCACTGCAAGCTCCGCCTCCCGGGTTCACGCCATTCTCCTGCCTCAGCCTCTCCGAGTAGCTGGGACTACAGGCACCCGCCACCACGCCCGGCTAATTTTTTGTATTTTTAGTAGAGACGGGGTTTCACTGTGGTCTTGATCTCCTGACCTCGTGATCCGCCCGCCTCGGCCTCCCAAAGTGCTGGGATTACAAAAGTGAGCCACTGCGCCCGGCCCATTTCTATGTAATAATTAGAGAAAATGGTTCTTTCAAACTGGTGATATCTCCTCCATATGAAGGAAGCTGCACTAGCTGTAACACTCTCAGTTTGTGTCCACTTATTCTTCCTGTGGATGGGAGAAAATCGACCGGGGGTATTTGGACGAATGTAGTCACATATAAAACAGCATCTTTTTTTGCCACTTAAAAGTGGGTCAGCCTGCAGAGATTATAAGTTCTCCTTTTTTCATCTCTACTATGAATGTTATGCAGGCAGCAAACACATCTGTAAATGTGGAAAGGCCTGTAGAGTCTGATGCTTCCATAATTGGGTGGTAAGTTTGTCTTATTCTCATATTAGAAAACTCATTTTTTCCCACTTATAAGCCACATTATTCAACGTGAGCTTAATATGTTAAATATTTAACTCCCTGTGTCTTAGACCAGTGGTCCCCAACCTTTTTGGCACCAGAGACCGGTTTTTTGTGGAAGACAATTTTTCCACAGATATGGGGAAGTGGCTTTGGGATGAAACTGTTTCACCCCAGATTATCAGGCATTAGTTAGATTCTCATAAGGAGCCTGCAACCTAGATCCTTCTCATATGCAGCTGACAGTAGGATTCGCTCTGCTGTGAGAATCTAATGCAGCCAATACTGGTCTGTGGCCCAGGTGTTGGGAGCCCCTGTCTTAGACCATTATCTTTTTTTTTTTCTCCATTGATTCAGAACTCAGAAATAACAAAGGAATGTTATTTTTTAGGCCACTTCAAAGAACTCAACATGTGTATTTGAGATTAGTGCTTCTATCACACCTCTAATGCTTATTGTTAGCAATCTCTGGTCCACCAAGGGCTTCAGTGTATTGTAAAAGAATGAAGTTATGCATTAGTTAAATTATATTTTCTATCATTTTTAAGAATAAATGTGTGGTATTTGTACATTGTAGCATGTGCTCAGCCTATATATGGAAATGTGCTCTCTTCTAAAACAAATAAACCTGTCTTTTAATGCAGACATTCTCAACTGAAAGCAACTGTACTCCTCTAAGCAGAATTTTAAAACAAGAAGCAGGGCCATGGTTGTTAAAATGACTGAGTGGCAGTATCTGGGGACAAAGTCTAAACATCCTGCATTGGCACAGAACGGTCATGCACAGCAAGAGTCATCCTGCCCCAAACCCCAATAATGCCTATGTTGAAAAACCCTGTTCAGGCTAACACTTTAATTACTGAAACAATTCTCCTCTCAGACATTACAAATGATACAACAGAAACACAAAGGATAATAAGCAATTACTATAAACAATTATATGTCAACAAACTATAACCTAGAAAAAAAGAATAGCTTCTCAGACACATATAACTTACTAAGACTGAATCATGAAGAAACAGAAAATTTGAATAGACTAATAAGGACTAAGGAGAGTCAGTCAGTAATAAAAAGTCTCCCATCACAGAAAAGCCAAGGACCTGATGTCTTCACAGCTGAATCCTACGAAACATTTAAAGAACTAATACCAATCCTTGCAAAAAAAAGTCAATCAAACAAACAACAAAAAAACTCTTGCAAAACAAAAAACAAACTCTTGCAAAAAAATCAAACTCATGAAAAAAAAAAAAAAACCAAACAAACAGAAGGGAATACTTCGAAACTCTTTTTATGTGGCAGCATTATCCTGATCTCAAAGTTAGACAAGGCTTTAGAAGAAAGTAAAATTACAGGCCAGTATCCTTAATGAACAAAGGGGGAAAATCCCCAAGAAAAAAACTTGCAAACTGAATTCAACGACCATTAAAAAGACCATCCACCATTACCACCTGGGATTTAGCCCTGGGACACAAGGATGGTTTACCGTATGCAAATCAATAAACATGACACATTACATTAAACAGAATGAATAACAAAAACCATATGATCATCTCCTTAGATATAAAAAAAATTCACAAATTCAGCATAGTTTCACGATAAAACAAAACAAAACAAAATCTTCTCACCAAATTAGGTATAGAAGGAATGCATCTACACACAATAAAGGCCATACATGAGAAGCCCAAAGCTAATATTATATTCAATAGTGAAAAATTTAAACCTTTCCTCAAGATTTAGAACAAGGCAAGGATGCCCATACTAGCAACTTCAATGTAACATAGTACTGGAAGTCCTTGTCAGAACAATTAGGCAAGATAAATAAATAAAAGGCATCTACATAGGAAAGAAAGAAGTAAAACTGTCACTGCTAATGACATAATCTTTCTTATATATGAAAAATCCTACAGAATATACCAAAAAAATCCTGTTAGAACTAATTAACAAATACAGAAAGTTTCAGGATACAAAATCAACACAAAAAGTCAGTAGTATTTCTGTTTACTAACAATAAACTGTCCGGGAAAAAAAAATCAAGAGGACAATCTCATTTGCAATAGCTACAAGAAATAAATAAATTTGGGAATAAGTTTAACCAAGAAGGTGAAAGAACTGAACACTAAAAAGCTATAAAACATTGATGAAAGACATTCAAGAATATACAAATAAAAATATATCCCATGCTCATGGATTGAAAGAATATTGTTAAAATGTTCACATTACCCAAAGTAATCTACCAATTCACTACCAATTAAATACTAATTTTATCTCTATTAAAATTTCAATGTCATTTCCTACAGACATAGAAAAAAAACCTTAAAATTCATATGGAGCAACAACAACAACAAAAATCCTGAATAGCCAATACAATCATGATAAAAAAACAAAAAAACAAACAAAAAACAGCTGGAGGTATAACATTACCTGATATCAAAGTTTACTATGGAGCTATAGTAATTAAAACAGAATGCTTCTGGCAGAAAAAAGAAAGACACATTAACCAACGGAACAAAATAGAGAGTCCATAAATGAACCCATATATGTATGGTCAATTGATTTTTTATAAAAGTGCCTAAGAATATGCAATAGTAAAAAGGACAATCTCTTAAATGGTATTGGGAATACTGGGTATCTATATGCAGAAGAATGAAAGTGGACCTTAATCCCACAACACAAAAATCAACTCTAAATGGATTAAACACTTAAACATAAGACCATAAAATGTGAAACTTTGAAGAAAATGCAGGGGAAAAATAAAAATAACAACAAAAAGACTACATGACATTGATCTAGGCAATGATTTTTTGTTTTTTTTTTATTTGACCCCAAAAATGCAGTCATCAAGAACAAAAGGAGACAAATGGGATTACATAAAACTAAAAAGCTTCTGCATAGCAAGGGAAACAATTAAGAGTGTGCAGAGACAACCTATGAAGAAAAAATATTTGCAAACCATATATCTGAGAAGGGGTTAATATTCAATATATATGAGGAGCTCAGACAACAGCAAGAAAAACAAACAAAAATTTAAAAATGGGCAAGGGATCTGAATAGACATTTTTCAAAAGAGGACATACAAATGGGCAACATATAAATGAAAAAATGCTCAACATCACTAATTATTAGGCAAATGCAAATTAAACCCACAGTGAGGTATCGTCTCACATGTTAGAATGGCTATTCTCAAAAAGATGAAAGATAACAAGTGTTGGCAAGGATGTCGAGAAAAGGGAACCCTTGTAACTGTTGGTGGGAAGGTAAATTACAGTATTACAGCTATTATGAAAACTGTAAGGAGGTTCCTCAAAAAAACAGAAAGAGAATTAGAGCATGATCCAGCAATCCCACTTCTGAGCATTTATCTAAAAGACTTAAGATCAGTTTATTGAAGAGATGGCCACACTCCCATGTTCATTGCAGTACTGTTCACAATAGCCAAGTTATGAAGTAAACGTAAGTGTCCACCAGAAGATGAATGGATGCAGAAAATGTGGGATACATACACAATGGAATACTATTCATCTTTCAAAAAAGAAATTCTGTCATTTGCAATCATATGAAAGGAACTGGAGAACATTATGCTAAGTGAAATAAGCGAGGCACAGAAAGACAAAAATACCGCATATTCTCACCTACACATGGAATCTAAAACAATTGAACCCATAGACACAGAGAGTAGAATGGCAATTATGGAGGCAGGGGTTTGGGATATGGAAAAATAATGGTCAATGGATACAAAATCTCAGTTAAACAGAAGGAATATGATCTTTTTCAGATCTTTTGCACAGCATGGTGAATATAGTTAATAATATTGTACATTTCAAATACTATGTCCTTATCACAAAAACTTTTTAAGTATTCGAGTTAGTGAATATGTCAACTGGCTTGATTTAATTATCCACATTGTATTCATAAATCATAACATCACTTTGTACCCATTTATATAAACTATCAATTTACAATAAAAAATTATCCTCTGAATTCCTCCTAAAACCTTTACATCCTTTATACCTGAGTTTTAAGATATATTTCATCTGAAACTTAGTTTTTTAAGAGAAGTCTGAATTTTCCTGAAATTATACATATGAGGAATATATTTTAGATTTGTATCTATTTGATTAAAGTGTGGGAAGTAGAATCTCAGTTCAAGATAAAATGTCTATAAAAAGGAGAGTGATTCCAACTTTTATTGACTATAAATCACAATGATATATTTTATACGATGTTTATCTCCAATGTACCAAACACTGAACTAGTAAGTTTCCATATCAAAACAATCCTATGACAGAATTATTAGACCTTCACACCAGACAAAAGAAAACTGGGATATCAACAGATGAGGCAGCCTGCAAACATACGTAAGGAAAGAAGCTGGTATTAAATACAGGTTGGTCTGATTAAAAAAAAAAAAAAAAAAGACCATTCTTTTCCCTCTTTGCTTAACTCAGTGCTGCTTCTCTACATAGTTAAATCAGGTAGCTAGAAAAAGCTGAGGAAAGAGGTTCAGGCAGAAATGGGAAAGACATGTCTGTACGGAAGCGAGAAAAAACAGCAACCCTTTCCCTGTCTGTCCCCTTCCTCACCAAAGCCACCTCAGTCTTAGGGCTGCCTCCCACAGGACTGATCTTTCTTCTAGAGTCACATGATGATGACCACTTACGTCAAAGCCCTTTTCTTTATTGCTGTCATTGAAAGATCAATTTATGAACAACAGCTGCCTTATAGATGTTCCAAATCTCCAAACCACAAATGATGTGCATTTGTGTTTTGAATTATTATTATTCAATGTAGATGTTTGGGCATTCAGCTGAACCCCAGCTCCCAATCCATCCCTTCACAATACTGTGCTTTCTACTCTGCTTCATCCATTCTCACATCCCCAAGAATAGCCAGAAAGACATTCTTTTGATATTTCTATATTTTCTTCTCTTATAGCACTCAGTAGAGCATGAAGGAGCTAGTGCTCATTTGCTCTTCTCTAGTTATTTTTGCATCTACCACAAACACACCTGCTCCAGTGATTTCTGGATGCGCTGGATGCTCGCCATCTGACAGAAACAGTTGTGCTTATTTGTCTGAGCAGAAGGGCTGCATTCTAATGGCACGGGACTCCAACTGATGACACAGTTCTTGGGAGAAAATTATCAGGGATCAGTCTTTGATTTATCTTCAAAAGATATTTATTCAGAAAAAAATGTATTTATTCTTCAACAGTTTCTAAGAGAACATTTAGGCTCCTACTTCTTCATGTTATCAAAAAAGAGATTACAGATTTCTTGAGAGTGGGGATCATGTATCTATTATATGCCACCCTATGAGTACATACAAGTAGCCAATTCATTATAGAATCATGCAAAAGACAATTGTCAGATGCCAAGGAACCTTCATAAAATCTTTAAAGAGCAATTAACCTCCACGGCCATGAACTTTATCACATTTCCTGTCCTTTGTCTTTCTCCATCAACAAAAGATTTCATAATGTGTGGTACACACAGAGGCTTTGTAATTGATTAAAGGATAATGTCTTAGTGTGTCAGAGTCTTAGTGTGTCAGATTCAAAACCTTCTTCCCTATAATATTCAGTACCACATCCTAAGCAGAATTTTGGTTTCAATGAAGCAACATCAACTGTCATATTTAATTAATATTGTTAATTTGAATTGTATTGGTTTTAAAAACTTTCTGTTGCATTTAATTTTTATTACTTCATAATCCATTAACATTGTAAACTAAAGAATATTTCCTTAGTTTTATGTATGTACACTTATAAGTAGCATTAAAATTAAATGGATGTAAATCAATACTAGGTATATGTTTTAGTTTGTCTCTAAGATGCCATCATGAATTTCTTCTCTTTTTTGTGCAAGCAATTCCTCAATGAAAGCCATAACCACTGTGATCAATAGACTATGGCATGACATCTCAGGCTTGGACATCAGGAGCCTTGTAGCTTTTACCTAGGTCCCTTAGAGTTCCTGATCTGGGAGAAGCTATTCGTCACGCAAAATGCTCAACTATTTTGAGCCTGCTGTAATACGAGCAAGCCAGCTGGCCATTTGGAGGGACTGCGTGGAGAAAAAAAGACCTGAATAACCTCAGCTGCTGCAACCATTCTTAGCCAGGCTTCAAACTAAAGAAACCTTTAGCACAGTCTCAGCCGCTGTCTGACTGCAACGGATTGAAGGATAAATGAGAATCACCAAGCCTACTAATCTTTAGAAGCATAAGAATGAAAATACAGTGTTGTTTTAACCCCTAAGTTTTGGGGTTATTTGTATATAGCACTAAATAACCAGATTAGTGTCCATAAGAATATAATGGTTTTCCTCTTAAAAAAAATTAACATTGGGAGCCATCCTGAAGAAACTTCCAATGGCCAAATTTGGCACAACTTGAGCAACAACATAATGATAGTAATGGATTAAAACTCATATAGTAAAATGACTGCCCATGAGTCTGGCCCAATATAAATAGTTGGAAAAATAAATACACAGGAAAGAAGAGACAATTCTTACTTTCAGTAATATTCAAATTAATAAATAGTAAGACTGATGAAAACAAGATAATCACTATTGGAAATCACCACATTTATAAATTTTGTGGGTAAGAATCACTGATAGTTGCTAAAATTAAGGAGTAAAAGAATGATAAGAAACAGGATGCTTTTATAGTCTCAAAGTAACCTCACACATAATATGTATTAATTACAAGAGAAAATTTGTCACTTAACAGTGGAGAAATTAATCTGTAATAAGACATGTTGATATCATGTAACTTCTGATTTGATGCTATTATTGCCAAGAAAGTATAAACTCAATCTAATCATGAGAAAGACATCAGACAAACTCCGACGGAGAAACGTGCTATGAAATAAATAAGAGGTGATCTTCACAACTGTCAGGGTCATAAGAGATAAAGAGTGAAGAACTGTCCTAGACTGGGGAAAACTAAGAATGCATGACAATTAAATGCAATGTGGGATGCTGGAGTGAATCTTAGACTGGAAAATCAAGACGAAACAAAAGTAGTGGGATAATTGGTGAAATCTGAATAAGTTCTAATGTTAATAGTATTATACCAATGCTGATGTCCTGGTTTAGGTATTATTAGGTATTATTATTAGGTATATATAATATATATATTATTCAGTATTACTATTATTTAGGTATTATTATTAGGTATTATTATTCTCACATAAGATGTTAACAACAGGGAAAGGTGGCATACAAGGAATAAGTGTATGATATTGCAACTATTTTGTAGTTTTTAAAGTATTTTAAATAGAAAGTAAATATAAAGTTGATACATTAAAAAATTGATATGAAGGAGGAATGGTGGATTAAGCATGACTTCAAAGTTGCTTCATTATATTCTTGAAGAACAGACATTTAAATGCTTATTTTTGAATACTTTAAAAAAATAATGGAAACCTTTTATGTATGTAATGCTTTGATAAAATGTTCTAAAAATAAGAAAAAGTTGCTACATAACTCCAGTTAGACAAACACTGTTTTGTGATATTCTCTTCAAGAGCACAGCTTTGAAATTTAATTGCCTGTCCTGTGTTCTAGCTCATTGCAGCTCCTCATGGTCTTAGCACAGGGAGCAAGACCATGAAAAGAACTGCTGTTATTGCAACTGATCTGCTGAGTTTTGCACATGTCTTGATTTTGGTTTGATATGCAACCCATCCAGAAGGTAGAGGATGGAAGAGAAAGTCATTTAAGTTCTTTAACATCATCTCTGTAAATCATCTTCTGATGCAAAGGGAAGATCTTTGGCTGCCACACTGGTACTGCAAAATCTCGTCCACTGTTCACAATATATTGGATGAGGAGTTGAAGGGATAAAAACTGAACTTATGTGAGCTAAGGTGGAGTAAAGACAGATGCCATCATTCAGTTTCAGGACAGCTTCAGAAGATAATAGGTTGGGGAGGAAGCAGGTAACTTACTGGTTTTTCCTGCATCAGCACTTTTTATTGCAGCTTTGGAAGGCAGTTAATTATTTAACAGACATAAATACAAAATTATAAATAGTCCTGAAATATGTAAAGTCACCTTGAATATTTTTGATGATCTAATCCTCATAATTGTTTCTCTGACACTTTAATACTGTTAATTGTGGACTTCCCTCTTCTACTGTCTCTAGAAAACAACACTTAATCAGTGACCTCTTATATTTCTCTAATTAGTAAGCATCTGTTTTCTTTGAAAATTAAGGTTATTAAATAATATTCATTGATGGTTTACTAATGGAATAGCTTGCTATCAGAAAGAATACTCAAGAAAATTGAGAAAATATATAAACAAATCAGTAGAAAAAATAAGCTACTATAAACTAAAACAGAAAAAAAAAGAAAAGCAAACATTTCAAACTTGATAGGGCAATATTCTTCAATTACAACCTAAGAAACTTTCCTCCTGAATGTGCGGCAGCTAGAATTCTAATCACCATTCTCTGTGCAGGTAAAATCACTTAAAATCAATATCCTGGCCTTTCTTTGGTTGTTGCTATCTTCGAAACCAGCATTTGATCTATTTACTCAAAGTGCGCTGAAGGGCAATAACTACAACTCAAAATCACCTTATTACCCCCTCTGTCCTTTAGCTGGTTCCAATCTGTCTAACTACTGCAATGCATGCCAAACATTATTTCTCTCCAAAAACCAATATTATCACCAACTGTTGCTGATTGATTTAGAGGTTGTGAGCATAGGGTATTAACTTTGGGAGGAAAACTCAATGTGGATAAGAAAAAACTACTTCCAAGAGGGGAAAATAAAAGAAAGGTTAAAATAAAAGAAACAAGAATTAATGCATCGGTTGATAATCTGTTCTGTGTTGTTTTACCAACCCTTTATGGAAGGAGAAGAAGGAGGAAGATCAGTTTATAGAGCCCCTGGAGACGTCCTCCTTCCTTGGCCACTTATAACTAACAGTCAGTGCCTTCATTACCTTATTTTTGTGCACTCGTAAGATTCCAACACTAAGCAATTCTTGGCTTAAATAAGATCATGAGGTAGTTTTGTAACTTATAAATGGTTGTATTGTAAAAGCTCATATGCAATCGTTAACTTGAATCTCCAAATAGCTACTACATTTTCTCATAGAAATACAAAGTTTCTGGGGTAGGTTACTGGATTAGTCCATTCCCACACTGCTATGAAGAAACATCCGAGACTGGGTAATTTATAAAGAAAAGAGCTTTAATTGACTTATAGTTCCACATTGCTGGGAGGCCTCAGGAAACTTACAATCATGGCAGAAGTCACCTCTTGACAGGTCAGCAGGAGAGAGAATGAGTGCCAGCAGGGGAAATGCCAGATGCTTATAAAACCATCAGATCTCATCAGATGGACTCATTATCACGAGAAAAACATGGGGGAACTGCTCCCATAAGACAATTACTGTCACTTTCACCTGGTCCCACCCTTGACACATGGGGATTATTACAATCCAAGGTGAGATTTGGGTGGGAACACAGTGCCAAATCATATTAGTTACAGAAATCTAGTTAATCTATTTCTATTCATATTTAACTGTATTCTCTAACCACTCCTATATGGGGAAAATGCATTCAGAAATACCCTAAGAATGCCAGAAGCACACATCCTCACCAGGTGTCCTGATTGGGTCAGTGACTGATGCTGATTTGCTGGGGCAGAGGTTACAGGAGAGTAGGGCTGGAGGAATGGGGAGAAATGGAGGAATCTGAGGATGAAGGGCATGCAGAGGAGTTAATATTGAGCTGAAGGGTCAGGGAGAATTTGGCACAACTCACATGAGGTGACAGAAAGGATTAAGGGCTTTGAATGTGGGCTCAGGGTGTGTAGAAAAATAAAGGCAGGGTCTATTCTCCCTTCTCCCATCACTTCCTTTCTCACTCCCGGACTTCTTACTCCTGTGGAGTTGATGCCGAGCTGGGATGAGCTGAGGAGGGAGGAAAAGAACAGTGATGGTGGAACACAATTTGCCAAATGTACTTCTCTCCTTCTTTCCTCCATTTATGGCCACTAGCATTGAGGTGAAGGGAGGGAGGGAGGGAGGGAGGGAGGGAGGGAGGAAGGGAGGAAGGAAGGAAGGAAGGAAGGAGAAAGAAATAAAGAGAGAGAGAGAGAAAGAGAAAAAGAGAGAAAGAGAAAGAAAGAAATGAATGATTTGGAACAGGGATTAGCTGTTATGTCAAATCTGGCCTGTCTGTAAATGAAGTAATATTGAATTGCAAACACACATATATGTCTACATATTGTCTATGGTTGTTTTCACGCTAAATGGCAAAATTGAGTAGTTGTGACAGAAACCCTATGGTTTGTGAGACCAAAAATATCTACTCTCTGGCCCTTTGCAGAGTTTGCAAACTTTTGGTTTAGAACCATATTAGAGAATAAGTCATATCAAGTGAGAGCGCTTTTCCACTCAACGTCCTCTTTGCTGCCTCACCCCATCATCATGGAGCATTTCCTGCTTTTCTTACTGTGACTGCTGTAGCATTAGGATGATGTAACTAGAGGAGACCAGGACTAAAAATAACAGAAGGTTTCTAAGCAGTTATATAAAGTACAGAACTAAGGGCAGGGAGTGAAGAGAAAGTGCCTGGGGCATCAGAAGAGAACTACCTCTAGCTGTTCAAAGAAAGTTACTTTTCTTACAAAAGGTCAAATAAAGACTCCGTGGGACTCTCTTGTTGGCTTTCTATTCTCTACTTGTCTATGCTGTAAAATTCTGTATTTCATCTGCTCTCTGGCTTGCTTTTTAGTCCAGGTGGGAACCTTATTTTCTCAACTAGGTAATAATTTCTTCACATGTGATATTCCTTTTATGTCTTCCATGGTGTGTAGTACAGTCTAGGTACAGGTTGGGCAACATAAAGTGCAGAAGCTAATTACACATGTAGAGGCACTCACAGACAAGAAAATACAAGATTTAATTTAGTCAGGTGAGCATCTCCGATAATTCTGAGAATTTATTGAATAAGAAACCATTATTATTTGCATTTTTTCTCCAAATTTTCCTAAATTTTAAAAAGTTACAATTGCAAAATAAATAATCTTTTTAAAGTTTACTTCTTAGTAATTTTGGGAAATTGCATTCAGAGTAGGCTGAAATTTTAGCAGTCTTTTTGTGTTTTAATATTGGCTTTTCATGACATGTGTGTTACGCCATCATTCATGATGATCTGAGTGGTAACATACTGAAGTGAAGACACTGTGGAGGCACTCCAGAAGGAAATAATGCTTAATTTCTGATCTCCGATGGTTCTCAATTGACTCAAACAAATTTTTTGGCATCAGACTGTGCATTTTGCTACTTGCCACAAATTGTCCTTAAGGAAAATTAGATTGTTGATTAATACAATATTAACACAGAGCTACATATAACAATAGTGGCATAATATTAGTGGCAATAATTATATTAAGAAACATTATGTAATTTATCTTTACAATCGCTATGTATATCTGACATTATGAACCTTGTCTGACATTATGAACCAAGTCTATTGAAGATTATGTACCTTGACCAAGGTTACATAGCTAGCTAGCAAGGAAGCCAACACAGAAATTCCAACTGGCCTGTACCCAAACCAGAGTTCATATCTACAATCCTTTATTTCCTTCCATACTGAACAGTTACTTATTTGTGTATGTGTAAACCAGAGTTCTGGGAAATCAGGAGTAGAGTAACAGGCATGAGTTTATAATTTGGTTATCATGGAACTTATAATCAAGTTTTAAGACATTATTAAACAGTGGATATTAATCCACTAATCACACAAATTCATAAATGAAACTTGTAACCAGTGCAAGGAAGACATAGGACGTCATAGGGAGACCTTAGTAGTCTGGAGGACAGAAAGTTTCCCTTACTGAGCACAGAAGGATGAAGTGCAGGATGTGCCAAGGGCCAGAGGTTAAAGAGAGCAATGAGTATTCTAGGAACTGAAAACAGATCAGTGCAGCTGGAGCTGGATTGAGGGAGGAAAGGACTTTCCTGACCTGGAAAAAAGTACAGACACACAGGACTTTGCCACTGTGTAGAGGACTGTGCCTTTTTCCTAAGAGTAAAGGAAAAATTATTGAAAGATTTTAGGCAAGCAAATGGTATCATTTGATTTCCATACATAAGAGATCATTTTGGCTGCAGAGTAGAGAATAGATTAAAATGATAGTATGAACTACAGTAGTGGTGGTATAGATGGAGACAATTTGACTCCTCCCAGGAGGTAGATGTATCAGAACCTGTTGTTGGGTAGGGGATGAAGGGGGTTAGATGTCCAGGATGAGTTCTAAACTCCTAGCATCCATCAATCTACCTCTTCACTTACGCAACTATTTCCTCTACCAGACAGACCCTCCCAAAATTTCTCTGGGCAACTTACAATGAGTCAATGAATATGGTTTCCTTCATTCTTGGATCCACACAATTGATAGTACGGAGCCACCTAACTCATTCTGTTGCTCACTGAAAGTCTGTGTTAGAGGAATGTATTAGTCCATTCTCATGCTGCTATAAAGAACTGCCCCAAACTGGGTAATTTATAAAGGAAATAGGTTTAATTAACTCACAGTTCAGCATGGCTGGGGAGGCCTCAGGAAACTTACAATCACGGCAGAAGGCACCTCTTCACAGGGCAGCAGGAGAGAGAATGACAGAGCTGAATGAAGGGAGAAGCCCCTTATAAAAGCATCAGATCTTGTGAGAACTTAATATCACAAGAATAGTATGAGGGAAACTGCCCCCCATGATTCAATTACCTCTCACTGGGTCCCTCTCAGCACATGTTGGGATTATGGGAACTAAAATTTGAGATGAGATTTGAGTGGAAACACAGCCAAACCATATCATTCCACCCCTGGCTCCTTGCAAATCTCATGTCCTCACATTTCAAAACACAATCATACCTTTCCAACAGTCCCCCAAAATCTTAGCTCATTCCATCATTAAACCAAAAGTCTAAGTCCAAACTCTCATCTAAGACAAAGCAAATCCTTTCCACCTCTGAGCCTGTAAAATTGAAAGCCAATTAATTACTTCCTAGACACAATGCAGGTACAGGCTTTGAGCAAATACGCCCATTCTGAATGGGAATAATTGGCCAAAACAAAGGGACTCAGGGCCTGCGCAAGTCTGAAATCCAAGAGGACAGTCATTAAATCTTAAAGTTCCAGAATAATCTCCTTTGACTTCATGTCTCACATCCAGGTCATGCTGAAGTGAGAGGTAGGCTCCAATGGCCTTCAGCAGCTCTGCCCCTGTGGCTTTGCAGGGTGCAGCCCTCCTCCTGGCTGCTTTCGCAGACTGGATTTAGTGTCTGTGGCTTTTCCAGGTGCACCGTGCAAGTTGTCAGGTCTACCATCCTGGGGTCTGGAGGATGGTGGCCTTCTTCTCACAGCTGCACTTGGCAGTGCCCCAGTGGGGACTCCATATGGGGGTTCTGACCCCGTATTTCCCTTCCAAACTGCTCTAGCCAAGGTTCTCCATGAGGCCTCTACCCCTGCAGAAAACTTCTGCCTAGACATCTAGGCATTTCCACACAGCCTCTGAAATCTAGGCAGAGGTTCCCAAACCTTAATTCTTGACTTCTACACACCTGCACGCCCAACACTACCTGGAAGCTGCCAAGGCTTAAAGATTGCACCCTCTGAAGAAACAGCCTAAGCTGTATGTTGGCCTCTTTTAGCCATGCCTGAAGCAGCTGAGATGCAGGGCACCAAGTCCCAAGACTGCATACAGCAGGAGGGCCCAGACCAGGAAACCATTTTTCCCTTCTAGGCCTTCAGGCCTGTGATGACAGGGGCTGCCACAAAGATCTCTGACATGCCCTAGAGATATTTTCCCCACTGTCTTGGTGATCAACATTCAGCTCCTCATTACTTATGCAGATTTCTGCAACAGGCTTGAGTTTCTCCCTAGAAAATGAGTTTTTCTTTCCTATTGCATTGTCAGGCAAATTTTCCAAACTTTTATCATCTGCTTTCTCTTGAATCTTTCACTGTTTAGAAATTTCTTCTGCCAGGCCGGGTGCAGTGGCTCACGTCTATAATCCCAGCACTTTGGGAGGCCGAGGTGGGCGGATCACGAAGTCAGGAGATCGAGATCAGCCTGGCCAACATGGTGAAACCCCGTCTCTACTAAAAATACAAAAAATTAGTTGGGCATAGTGGCGGGCATTTGTAATCCCAGCTACTTGGGAGGCTGAGGCAAGGGAATTGTTTGAACCCTGGAGGTAGGGGTTGCAGTGAGCTAAGATCAAGCCACCACCCTCCAGCCCAGGCAACAGTGCGAGACTCTGTCTCAACAAACAAACAAACAAAGAAATTTCTTCTACCAGGTACTCTAAATTATCTTTCTCAAGTTCAAAGCTCCACAGATCTCTAGGGCAGGGGCAATATGCTGTCAGTCTCTTTACATAACAAGAGTGACCTCTACTCCAGTTCCCAACAAGTTCCTTATCTCCATCTGAGACCATCTCAGCCTGGACTTTACTGTTCATATCACTATCAGCATTTTGGTCAAAGCCATTCAACAAGTCTCTAGGAAATTTTAAACTTTCCCACATCTTCCTGTCTTCTTCTGAGCCCTCCAAACTGTTCCAATTTCTGCCTGTTACCCAGTTCCAAAGTTACTTCCACATTTTTGGGTATCTTTATAGCAGCACCTCAGTCTTTGTGGTACCAACTTACTGCATTAGTCCATTCTCACACTGCTATAAACAACTGCCTGAGACTGGGTAATTTATAAAGGAAGGAAGTTTAGTTGACTCACAATTCACATGGCTGTGGAGGCCTCAGGAAACTTACAATCATAGAAGAAGGCACCTCTTCAAAGGGAAGCAGGAGAGATAGTGAAAGAGACGAACAGAACTGGGGAGGGCGCCCTTATAAAACCATCAAATCTCATGAGAACTTACCATCACGAGAATAGCATGGGGGAAACTGCCACTATGATTCAATTACCTCCCACAAGGTCCCTTTCAACACATGTGGGGATTATGGGAACTACAATTCAAGATGAGATTTTGGTGGGGACACAGCCAAACCATATCAGAGAATTTGGGGAGGAATGGTTCACTTTTGTAAAACCAGTCAGATGTCACTAGACAAAACATCAGTCTGCTGATGTCCATTTTCAAAGGAAGAAGCATAACTGCTACTATTATACATTCTGCTATGTTTCCTTGATTCATGTTTCGAGAAAAAAAAAGTTTTTGTAGGTTTGTTTGTCACAGTAAAATAAAAATAAAAGGATAATTATCAGTACCCTAGCAAACATTTAAACGTTTTAAATTACATTTCAAAAGTGTTCCCTATGAAATTCAATACAATTAAATCTTGGAGTAAGAGGACATTCAAAAATCTGTTGCTGCTAGAAACTAGTGACTGTATTTGTGCATAAATGTGTTTGTTGTTGTTGTTGTTGCTGTTTCTGCCAAATTTTTAGTAGATAAACTCTTATAGGATTAAACAAATTCAATGAAAATATTAGCCATATTTTCAATTACATTTTTAAAATAATATGCTCTCTTTATCTAATATTTTAGACTCATACACATTTATCTAAGTATAAGATGTCAAATTTCATGCAGCTATGTCCCCCTTGTAAAGGAGAAGCAGTGAAAAATGCCAATTACTTGTAAAAATCTGATAAGAAGCTAAAATCCCCATATCAATAAGGGAGAAACACTGCAACAGCTTTGTAATTCTTTGCCTCAGTGGTGTTTTGAAAATCCATCCAGCTGCGAAAAAAATGTCAACTTGGACTATCTGCTTTTTGAAATGTCAGCATACCTTTCACAAAGAGGCTCCCGAAGAATAATCTAGAAACTCCAAAGGCCACATCTGTGGATGTTGACAGCTTTTCTTTACAATAATTAATTAATGCTGTTTAGCTATTGTGCTAAAAAGAAAGTATAACTAATTGTATTATCTAACAATTCTAAAACTATTGCTTGAAGACATTTTTTATCACATCTAGCCTTCTACATTTCAAAGTCGGAGCTACCTAAAACTATGTACCATAAATAACTGCCTCACTTCCTTGTATTGATTTATCTATGATAAACTTTCAATAAATATTTAATGATGGATAAAGGTATAAGAGAAAGCAAGATGGGGGAGTACAAAAGGAGTAAGGAAATGTAAGAACAGAAAAGAAAAGAGTAAATGGGAAGACAGAGGAGACAGAGAGCAGAGGAGAAAGAGAAAAGGAAAACAGAGAAGAGAGAATGGAAGGAAGAGGAAATAAATGTCAGAGGTTGGAATAACTAATCATATAAAACAATACTGAATTTCTACTCCTTGATATCATATTACAAGCAAAAATTATCATCATCAGATACTTTTAATATTTACGGTAAAAACTCAAAGCTAACCAATCAAATCTTCAACTTAGTACCAGAAAAGATTAATAAAGAGGTCTATAATGCTCAGCAGATGTCACAGAATGTCTCAGGCTTGGCAGTGGCCTGGGTTTACCGGACACTCACCTAGTCCAGCTGTCTCAGTTCTAACACAGGCTAGCTCTTTAAATCAGGGACTTCAGTAGAACAATATGCATATGGTGCAAAAAGTACACTAAGCTTTCATTGGAGATGACAAATAACTACTCACTACCAAGGGAAGGAAAGACGACTTAGTCAAATAGAAATAAAACCATTAAATGTGTGGATAAATGTGTTTTCCAGGAAAGAATCAACAAGCTTAAGTATTCCAGCATTGGCCCACAGAGAGATTTTACTCATTTATTATTTTCACACTTAAACATTTATCATAAAACACACTTAAGCTTGGCTGCTGTGTGTTTGAAACTGCAACTGCATTTATCAAGGGAGGGGTCCATTTTTCTGGCATTCTTATATTGATCTTCGCTAGTATGCTTGCTGCTTTGTAAGGACTCACATTATATCCACTTGTGTACATCCAGTTTTGTCAACTGTATTTTAAGTCTCCCAAAACTGTTCATTCCAGCATCTTCTATTTATTTTAATATCTCCAAAATGGCTCAGCATTTGATAGGCATGAAATCAATACCTTGGAATAACTGATCGCTTTTGTTGCCAAGAAAGACAGTAAAGGGGAACTGCGAGGTATGAGTATAGGTAGATTTCACAAGTTTTTAAAAAATAAAGCCACCGTTTTCTCTGTCAATTATTCAGCCTACCACTTTTAGGAATCTAAGTGGCTTTGTATAACCTGCTTTGAAGTTTTTTTTACATTTAGTTGTTTTTAGGTCAAGTTTTCATTTCTTGCATGTTTGTACTTTGTTAAGAATGTGCGGGGGGCTTAAGACCTTTTGTGGTAACAGCCAAGAAAAGAAAGGATGAATGGTGAAGAAATTAATCTACATTGAGTATCAACTACATACCAGACAAAGATCTAGGTGTGTTCATGTATTGTTATAATGCTGTTTATTTTTATGCATTATTTATTCACTCTTACCCTTCTGAAGGGCACACTGATTTTCCTTTGGGTATCTACCCCTCCTTGCTATGATCATGGGTCTCCATAGAAGCTATGTCCCTCACCAGTGTCAAAGGAAGTCTGGATGGATCTAACATAATTCCCCTTAAAATATCCATTAGTTCAAGAATCCAAACTGAAGCCAATCAATTCCTGATAATCCCCAGTTAACGAGACTGGTTCTGGAATGAGATTGTGACCGGATCCAAGTCAATGGTATATGAGAAAAGATTTCAGAGGGCTTCTAAGAAAAATGCTCCCTCACATTTAAGAGAAAACACTGGGAAGATATGTCTCTTTTCCTTTAGATGTATGGCAGCACATGAATGAGAAGTTTGGGATTGTGAAGCCAAGGGAAAACCAGCACATGAAGATGGCAGAGGACAGAGCCAAGAGAATCAGAAGCACTGCGAAGCAGACACCAAGTCTTGAGTTCTGCATAGTAGAATAATTTGAGCAAGATTTTAAATTACTTGCAGCAAAAAAGCATCCTTCCAAATACATTCATGTTACTTCATTACATTCTATCAAATATAATAAATATATATCATTCTTATTTTACATTTATTCAACTCAGTTAACATGGGTAGAGTATCAGGCACTGTGCCAAACATATTCATGTGTGTGCTTGTGTGTCTGTGTGTATGTGTCTGTGAGTTATCTCATTTAGCTCACAAAACAGCTGAGCTCTCTCTGTTGTGTTATTAGTCTCTTTATTTTATAGGTCATGAAGCTGATGAAGGATAAATAATTCCACCATGGTCAGGCAACAAATACATGAAAGGGTGCAGGTCCAGTGAAGCCCACCACCAGGTTTCCTGCGTGATACCATTTTGTTGGATACCGAGATTTTTCACCCTGCTTTCACTGTTATTCTTGCTCTTTTCCAAGGCAAGCATAAAATGGAAAATTTAAAAAGCCATGGCTGAAAAGTAAGTCAAAGTGAGGTTAACTGCTTGCTTTGACTTCATTTCAGAGCTTTCTTTTCACTTCCATTCAGAGATAGCCCAGATGTGGAGTTTCTGTCTGTGACCAGAAGCTTAAAAAATTTAAAAAAAAAAAAAGTGTAGGTGGAGAAGGGAGCTGGAATTCAGAGAGATGGGTTATTAACCTATGGCTGCCTGTCCAGTGACTTCTTTCTATAGCAACAACATCTCGAATAGATGCACTGCTTAACGCCAATGCCTATGGCAAAACCGCAAGGAAATCTGTCATATCATATCATGGAAACTGAACAACCAGTTGAATGCAGTTAAGTATGAAATGGAATTTGCTGACCTCTATTCGCAAGGAAGAGACATGCATTGATCAAGTTGACTCATGGTTTGAGGCATTCTTCCTCCTGAGAGAAAGGTCCTCAGAAAAGGGTCAGTAATACGTAGTTTGATTTTGTCCTCCTTCCTAATTTTAATTTGTCTTCTTGGTCCTATCTTTGAAACAGTCCTTTCCTGTTTTTATACCCTTGATTTGATTAGCATTCCCCTTGATTTACACAAAACAATTTTTTAAACTTTTATTTCTCTATAAATATACACTTTCCCTTAAATTATCCATTGTCCCCAAAGATTGAAAAGCTTTGCTGTAAGAATCAGTACGAAAAAGCAGCAAGCACTCAAAATGGTATGTCTGTTGGTAACCATGTAATTTATACCCCTTTAACTATAAGCATTTTGAGGTTAGGAACTATAGAGTTTTTTGTTATCTCATAAGATGCCTAGTAAAATTCAAAGCAATGAATGAAAGAATTATAAAACATACAAACATTTTTGATTGAATGAAATAAACATGAATGTCATTAATTATTGGCTGACTACATTTTTCTTGTGAGGAATACTATTTCAAATATAAATTCAACCACGATTATATAACTCAGGGAAGAGATACAGTATCTCACATCATTTTTTTCATCCATTAATTAAAGAAACACTTCTTAAGTGTCAACTGTGTGTCCAACTACACTAGGTTCCAGGGCTGCATATGATAAAGAACTTGGTCTCTGCTTCAGCATATTTAGGACACAGAGAAGTAATCAAAAATTGAAAAATGATGTGATAAGTGAAATGAAAATTACACTATGTGCTTATTTTCTAAGTTAACCTGTAGTGACTTTTTACCTCTGAAACACATTAAATCCTTAGGAATTTTGACAATGAGGGAAAAGATAATCCAAGTCTCCAGTGATAAAGTCTCTTTTTTGGCCACTCATTACTATGAGCCTCGGAGAGTGATGTATTTTCCTATTTAAAATTCACTTTCAAAATGATTATGACTTAGGGAAAACATGGGGGTAAATGAAAGGTATTACTGCTGACAATAATGTGGCATTCTGCTTTGCTAGAGCCAGAGCATTTATTTTTGTCAAACAGAATCTCATTCATCTTCTCAGATTTTCTCATATAAATGATGAATACTCATCTGTAAAATTTATGGAATTAATATCTTCCAAAATTACCAGTTCGCCCTAGTTTTTTGTTGCCAGTTTGGCTTATAGACAAATTTGTCATCAGGTTTCCAGTCAAATTCATTCACATAGCAAGAGACTAAACACTCACCTAGTCGCTACTACTTAATCAAAACAGACTCCCCACTCCCTCAATAGCTAATAAGTGTCAAAGAAGAGATTCAAGCCTAGAGCTGTGTGCAACCACAATTCTCGCCTTCATGCCACACATTACCTCTCAGCATAGTTAGTGAAGAGTAGACACATAATTTATTCTTTTGACTGGAAATAAAAGAGTGTCTTATGACATCTCAATGAATAGTAGAAGGATGTGGTAAGGTTATGATGTTGGTCAATAAGGGAGAATGATTTCATACAAGAGGAGACTATGAATAGCAAGGTTCTCATGGGGGACAGGAACTGGGAGCCAGGGCAGCCAGAAGTCAGGCTACCAGTCTTCTTGCTCATGGGTAGCATGGTGTCTCTGTCCTGCTACCTCCACCTCTGACTTCACATTCATTCCAGTCTACTCTGTCTGTTAACTGTACTGTCTTTATACTCTTCTGCTTTGTAGAATCTTTTTAACTCCATCATTTCTGATCAGTTTTTCTTTGAGAATTGTGATTGAACCTGATCCATCACAGCCTCCTTGACTTCTCTATTATCACATTCCTTGAGTTTCTACTACACTATGTGTTGACTGGTGGTGACCAGTGAGCTTGCCTAAGAGTCAGGAATATGGAGCCACATAGCGACAAGAGCCATGGCATAAAGCTGTCCTGTCGATAGAGCTTTGGAATGACTTTCCTTTACAAAAGCCATGGAAATGTCAGATAATATTCTTGTTGTGTTTATGATAGAGATAAGGAAATATCCTCTCCTCCATGTCCCTCTATACCAATTAAAACTAGGTTTCTGTACCTATCAGGAAACAAGGTGAGGCTCTATGACAAACACAGATGTTCCAAGCCTAGAAATCAGAATGGATTAGAGAGTATTCTAGGGCATGTATTGATTCCCACCTAAGTTAGGATAACCTTGCTAATGCATGGTTAACAAATGTCTAATCAAATCTCAGCTGAAGGTCAAATTTGCTTTTGTGTTAGCTTTAAAGATCTGTCAACTGACGTTTATGAAGTGAGGAAGGGTACAGTTAAGGATGCTAGCTCTGGAGTCTGAATGGGTCTGAATCCTGGTCCCACGCTGTCTTGATAGATGACCTTGGTGAAGTTAAATTCTCCAAGAGTCAGTCTGGTTATATATAAAATGGGAGTGATAATAGTACCCACCTCATAGGATTTCTTGAAGACTAAATACAACCCATGTAAAGATTTAGAACACGCCCTGAAAAGTAACTGTTCTGGCTGTTATCATTGCTATACGTCAGGCTGCATGCTATGTGCCCTACTCCTCTAATTTCATTTTAATCATCATAATGTCTCTACCGAGAAAGTGTTATTGCCTGTCTTTGACAGAGAAGGTGGCAGACCTGGGACTGGAATTAAAGTTTTCACAGGAACTTCTAGTCCCATGATTTGCAACTTTGTAAACGCTTCCATCCCAATTTGAGATTAGAGCTTAAATTATGATCTTACACCAGGGAGGAAAGGGGAGCTGAGTTTTAGAATGAGCAAATGACTTTTTAAGGTTTCAAAATTATATTCCCACAGTGGTATTAACACTTGACAACCTTAATGCTCTACAACCTTAAAACTCTGCTTAATTCAACATATGAGAAGTAATGGCAGTACAAAGGCAGCCACAATGCAGTGTCTCGGAGTGCATAAAAAGCATCTGCTTCCCCATAATGTCTCAATGAATCAATATGACAAACAGAAATAAAGCCAGTGCATCTCACTATATAGCTGATGCCGCTTTTCTGCTCACAAGGTACAGAAGTTAATTATTATGAACAGATGTGCTTAGATTGGACAAGAATTTATACTCCATGAAATTCAGCATGGACTAGAACAACACAATATGGTTGGTATCTTTGTATTTCTTGGGTGGTTGTTGAAAGGGATGCACTGCTCACCATCCCAGAATGTTCATTTGAAGGCCCTTGAGAGTCTTACTTTCCTATTGCAGACTACTTTGCATATATTTCAGTCCAGAAGAACCCACTTTACACATTGAGATTACCACATTGCCTCATTCCTAAAGTGCCTATGATTGGTTGATTCAGCTGTTGATGTGCCAGACTAATGAAGCCAGGATTATGTGTACCTTCCCCATCTGGGGAGGTTAATTTTATTTAATATCATGGTAAGACATTCTTATCCCTTCTGGAATAGGTGACCAGATAAGAATATGTCAACTCATTAGCACAAACACAACACTCCTATTATAACAGCTAAGAACGCATGTGCGTGACTTTCATATACAGAGCACAAGGCTGAACAATTATTAATTGATTAATTCAAAAGATACTTATTTTAGATTCTTCCAGTTCAATACATGAATTATTCACTTTTTAGGTCTAGGGTATTCAAAGACGAGTTAGCAAATTTCCTATTCTACATCATACATAATTTAGCCTGTAAGAGACATAATACTCTAAACTACAGCATACATTCAGTTTCCCCCTAAAATGGAAAGAATAATTTTCATAAGGCTAATTAAGATAAAGATGATGAAAAATTTTATAATTTGAAGGATAAATATGGGCTGACGTCTTTGTGAGGACCTTATATAACTTATCTCACAGCTACTTTATGGCGTAGGTGTTACCATTATTTTAAAGATGAGAAACTTGTGGCTTAATGAAATCAAGTAACTTGTCTAAGGCACACACACGCTCAAAGCCAGAAAGCCTCGGTGGGATCCCACATGCATTTGCTGCATTGCTCTGGGAAGCTAGAGGGAAAGGAATAATTCTTTGAATTGGGGAAAGCTTCACAGAAAAAATGCCGTCTGATCTGGGCTTTGAGGATAAGTCAGATTTTATCAGTCGAAGAAGAAGAAGGACATTCAAGGTAAAGAAATAGCAGGCCCAAAGCCAGGGGTTTGAAAGAATTAATAAATTTTTCTCTAATTTGAACACATCTCTTTCCATTCCACCTTTGTAAGTGCTTTTTAGACGACTGGTGGATTCACAGTAAAGCCTGTGAACAAGAAATACAATAAAACTTATTATTCCATTTAAATATGAAAAGCATGACCTTGGGCTTTGGGCATAATTACAACCCTGACACTAGTCCACATATCACAGTCATTTTCTACATGGCCCAAATCAACACAGATTAACTCAAAGTTAATAAGGCTTTATAAAGGACAAATTGTACATTTAATGTCATTTCCTTAACCAAAGACTGATAAATCTTACTGAAGGTGTATGATTTCAAAATAGTTATACTTTTCAGTATATTTGGATGATTCATTGTAGAGAAACAGGGCAAACTGTTTTTCTGGATAAGTATGACACAGTATGCAAAAATGATTAACAATACTGTGCTATGTAATAAAATACATCAATAGGTATAGTAAATATACATATATTAGAATATAAGAGCTAGAGTACAATGTGATATAATATCTTTGCACATGTATGAGATCATATGCTAAATATGGTTACTATGAGAAAAAAGAGTCTAATCAGTTAACTATATTCAGCTGCTAATAACAGAAATCCAATTATAGTGGCCTAAACACATTAAATTGTCTGGCAGTTTTATTTTCTCTTATAAAAGAAATCTAATGATAAGTGCTCCAAAGCTGACACAGCAACTCCCTTAGGACCTTTCTGTATTTCTACTCCATAATCCTCAGTGAATGTCTCCATCTTCCAGGCCATAAGAAGGTAGCTAGAGCTCCAGGAGTCTCATCCATGAGCCAGGCAAGAGCAAGAGGAGGGCAAGCCAAATCAGCAACATTTAAAGGTATTTCCCAGAAGCCCTACCCAATATTCTATGCTTATAACTCATTTGACCCCCCTAAGCCTTAAGAAAATCTGGAAAACAATTATTTTTTAAGCTGGCACCTCTAAAAAAAAGTCAAGTTTGTGTTATTAGGGAATAAGAAGAAAATCAGAATTGTGGAGGCAACTAGAAACCTCCACCACAGTGTCTGATATGAAAAATCTGAACTGATAAGTTGAGTAGATCTTATGAGAAAATGGCAGCAACAGCCATGATAACATCTTTTCAGTGCTTTGCACTTCATAAAGTGCTTCCGTAGTCCACACAATATTGAACATGAAGTGATTAAACAGCAAGGGTCTGGTTTAAACGGGCTTGGGAACATAAATAGTGTGACACAGAAAATATGACAACAATATTCACTGAAACATTGTTAATAAGAGAAAAAAGCAAGACTAACATTGCTCTGTAGATAGTAATAAGAGTCTTGAAGCTGGAGGTGGACAGATCACATGGAATGAGACACAGGAGACATATAAGCATCTCAAAACATGGAAGAAGAGTAGGAAACAGAACAGAACATTTCTAAAGCCACATGGATGGTGAAGGAGCTAACCCTAGGTCCCATTACATGTCCTTCCATAAAAAAAAAAAAAGAAATAAATACTTATGGTATAGTCATCTTAACTCCGTTTTTTTTTTTTTTTTTTTTTTTTTTTTAGTCTTCAAAAAACCACAGGTTACAAGAACAGGCGTTTCTTCACGGAGTTGCAGAGAATATAGAAAGATATTTTATAAGCGGTATTACACCCTGAGTAAAGATTTTAGGGTCAGAAACAGTGAGACGAGTAAACAACTTCCATTACAAAATTCTGTTTAATGAGTCTTGTTTCTAGATATGTTATACATTACACCTTTCCATTGTGAGACAATTCAATCTTCAGAACTTCCTTTAAGATAAGCGGGTGCCTGTGGCTACTTGGGAGGCTGAAGCAGGAGAATCACTTGAACCTGGGAGGCGGAGGTTGCAGTGAGCCGAGACAGCACCACTGCACTCCAGCCTGGGCAACGAGAGCGAGACTCCATCTCAAAAAAAAAAAAAAAACATAAGCATTCCTATTTTAGAGTTGGAAAAGCTGAAGGACAAAGGGTTCTAAAAGGTTAAAACCAAGGTTACAAAGCTCTTAAGTAGAGAGACAGAAGTTAAACACAGACAATTAGGTTCTGAATCCTATGCTGTCTCTGTGCTAGGAAGGAGTAGAGAAATTTCAGTAATGTTGGATCATGGTTTTCCAATATTATTGTTGCCCAGTTTGTACTCCTTTGTCCTCTGTTTCAGTACCCTGCTTTTTTTGGATGGGGGCGGGGGAGTGAGGGTATTACCGCTGTTTTTACTTTCAGTAGATGTATTTGGGATAAGATTGGCCCTATATTGTACCTCCTGGGGTGAGTACTAGACTTAGGCTTGACCAATGAGTGTAATGGTGATTGGTTCACAGATATGACTTCAAATAAAGACCTTAAGTCTCAATTCCTGGGCTTTTTCTGCAACATTGGACAGGGAAAGTTCCCATCACCCTGTGGTTGTTAAACCTGGACTAGGAGGTACTTCTTTATGCACAGAGATGGCTAGAGAATAAAGCCAGAACATAGAGAACTAGAGTCAGGAAGAAAACCCAAACCCTGATGATATCATCTGAGTCTCCAGATTTAATCATGCTTGAAGCAAAATCAAAACCTTGTATTTTTCAATTATGTGCGAGAGTAGGTCCCTCTTTTTGTAACCAGCCTAATTTGAGTTAGATTTTCTGTTAATATAATGCAAAAAATCTTGCCTAATAGAGTGGGTTTACAGATGTAACTGTAACAGATGTATGATGTAACTGATATGGAGTAATTTAGAACTCAAACAGGAATAGCTGCAACTAAACCAGCATGGATCCTTTTCTTCCCCCCCCCCGCCCCCAAATAGAGACAGGGTCTTGCTCTGTCACTCAGGCAGTGGTAGTGCAGTGGTGCTATAATAGCTCATTGCAACCTTGAACTCCTGGGCTCAAGCAATCCTCCGGCCTCAGTCTCAGTCTTCTGAGTAACTAGGTCTACAGGTGTGCGCCACCATGCCCAGCTCATTTCTTTTTAATTTTTTGTAGAGACAAGGTCTGGTTATGTTGCCCAGGCTGGTCTCAAACTCCTGACCTCAAGAGATCCTCCCACCTCAACCTTCCAAAGCTCTGGGATTATAGGCATAATTATATCACCAAGAGCCATCCTACCCAGCCCCAGCATCAATACTTTTTAAAGCCCACGTTTTGTGAGTTAGTAAAACTGGTTTATCTTGAAACAATCTGAGAATTTTTTTCCTCTGGAGATATTTATGGATATACTATAAGATAATTTGATTAGAATATTCTAGAGTACTTATGATTTGTTTGTTTTGCTTGACATCACTTGATCCTCTAAAAATAGATAGTCCAGTTACCATATTTCAAAAGGTGCCTCTGCATGTTAGGTAATTGTAGAACATGTAGTCATGCTGTATCATTATAAAGAGGTTTATGAGAAATAGGCTTATTATACAATATCAACAAACACTAAGCATGTAGCATTAATAAATAATACTTGATGTTTGTATCATAAAGGACTTGACTGCCCATAGAATTCTTGGGAAAATAAAAATAGATCAGATAATTAGTATGTAGGATAGTCTCATTTCACTGATGAAAATAATACCTGAACAAAGATAAAAGAACAGGAAAAAAAAACCAAGATATACAAAAAATTTATGTCTCCATCACCTGGGAAAAACTGTCAACTGTATTTCATGGATCAGTTTAATGCTGTGAAGAATTATGTTTACAAAAGACTTCTATTTATACTCTAAATTCTACACTTTTTCCCCTATGGTTTTACTTTTACTCTTGAAATACAGATTATATCAGAACCTACCAAGTCAGAGGAGTAAAAACCTTAATTATCTGCTGGGAGTAATACATTTATGCAGTGTTAACAACAGTCAATGATTATAAATCCCACTTCTACTGGCTCACTCTCTCCTCCCCATCCTCTCCCCATCCAAATTACCATATCATAAGAACCTGGTCGCCTTTTCTTTTTTCTTTTTTTTTTAAGACAGAGTCTCGCTCTGTCGCCCAGGCTGGAGTGCAGTGGCACCATCTTGGCTCACTGCAAGATCTGCCTCTGGGGTTCATGCCATTCTCCTGCCTCAGCCTCCTGAGTAGCTGCGACTACAGGCACCCACCACCACGCCCGGCTTTTTCGTATTTTTAGTAGAGACGGGGTTTCACAGTGGTCTTGATCTCCTGACCTCGTGATCCTCCCACCTCAGCCCCCCAAAGTGCTGGGATTACAGGCGTGAGCCACCGCGCCCGGCCTCACCCTTTCTTAACAGCAGTTAGTTCTTATTTAGACGATTCACTTGTATGAACCTATCACTTTTTTCCAAAATCTTTGGGAAATATGTACAAAAACGAGGGAGGGGAACTCATCAGGGAAACCTGGAGTAAATTCTTAGTAACTTTTTGGTTGTTTCAGAGGTTATTTTTAGCACAAAATGAGGACTGTGGCATTCTGTTAAGATCAGTCATTTAACCTTCACCAAGTTCTATAACTTCCTAGTTTTAAAGATTCATTTTGAAAGTATCATTTGTGGTAATTTTTTCACCCACACATGCAGGCTTAGGCAAAGGCCATAACTTCTAACAGATCTGTGAAAATATATACTACTTCGCTATAATTGTCAACGTATTTCCACCAGATCTATCCTGCTGAAGTAATTGTTTTACCCAAGTAATAATTCTGTGATGATATCGAAGACTAAGAAACACACCTAATACCAAAAATTTAAAAGTTAAAATAAAAATTTTACAAGGATTCACAAATCCACATGGAAGAGTAGATATATAAAATTTTGAAAATAACTGTACAATGAAAAAAATAGCATACTAGGTGTTAAAACATCATCAAACTAACAATATTACAGCAGTGGAATTAGTAATGTGTGAAGAGATGAATCAGTAAAACAGCACAGGCAGAGATTCTAACATGAGAAATTACAACAGGCAGCTTTTGAAACATGGGGTAACTAGGGATAACTGGCTAGCTATTTGAGAAACAAAACACTCCATCTCTACCGCAATTTCCCTCCTAAATATATTCCATCTAAATATAATAATTAAATTTAAAAAGGTAACAGAAGAAGAAAATCAAGTTAGTTATTTTTATAATCTAGAGATAGAGGGGGTTTTCTATAATAATACCAAATCTAGAAACCAAAAAAAAAGTTGATAAAGATGCTACTGAAAAATGTTTTAAAATTATATATATATATATATATATATAATTCTGAACTTTGTCCAATAATTTTTAAAAAATAAATAAGTTCATAAGCAAGGTTAAAAATAAATATCAAACTGGGAGCATATTTGCAAAATATGTGACAAAAAGGCTTACTATCCACAGTATGCCAACTAAGTCTTTTACGCTATAGGGAAAGACAAAAAAGCAAACAGCCAGTATAAAAATAGTAAAAAAAACTCTGAGAAGTAATGTCTGAAAAGGAATATAAATGACTAAGTAATATTAATAGCAATCAAAGAAATTCAAGTACAAAAATGAGCTTTCCTGTCCATTTTGTTTGACAACTATTAAAATATTGATTAGATCTGGCATTAGCTAAAGGAATGAGGAATGAGGCACTGTCTTATGCTATTGTTGAAAAATAAAATGATATGATGTTTCTAGAAGCCCGTTTGGAAATATTTACGAAAAACTTTAAAGATTCCTGTTCTTTGACTCCCAAATTCCACTTATAGAAGTAGGTCCTAAAGTTAAAAATGGACAAAGTTGTAGTTCAGAGCTGTTTCTAATACAGAAACAATGTCATATCATTCAGTAATAAACTGGTTACCACAAAATGAAGCATTCATATGATCAGTAGCTTTGTACCAATAAATAAGGACTTTAAGATATGTCTGCGAACTGTTAGGAAGGAAAAAAGCAGTTGTGTGTCAGTACATATACGTATAGAAAAATGTTTGGAAGGTTGTACATTAAAATATCAAAATAAATAGTGATTTATTTAGGTTGGTGAGATTTCAGGTAATTTTTATTATACCTTTTTCTCAACGAATTATATGAAACAATGGGATTTTTTTCAAAAACATATAATATTCTTATAATCATAAAGCAAATTGTATTTTGAAAACAAAAAAATTATGTAAACACATAAAACAAAAAAATTGTTGCTTGCTCAATACCTATAACTTAACAAGTATAAGTTAATGTGTGCTAATGACCAATTTAGGAATATGATATATCTACAATGGGTAATGACTCTGAACGAAGTCTAAAATAAACCTTCTTACATATGATATGTTACATATCATGGTACTCCGTCACTTATAAAGCCCCACATGACTTCAAAGCATAGAAATGCTTCAACCAGATCTTCTCCTAATAGATGATACAAGACTAATCAGCCAATAAGCTGGTCTGGAACCTGATCAGGAAGCTCACAGCCGGTAAAATCATCACATACCAAACAGGCCTGCTCCCTTATTCCTGGCGATCTTTTCTGCTTGGAGCTCAAATAGGGCAGAGCCATCTCCATCATCGCTAGGACTGAAGTATGAGTTTATGAGTGTGAGTGCACATGCATACAATGTTCTAGGGGTGGGCAGGAGCATCAAGAAGGGGTTTCTTTAACACCTGGAGGAAATAATCGTGGGGAAGCCTCCATTCTCTCTTTCATAGTGTATCACGCACAGATATAATGAGATAAGAGCGTCGGGATAGACTGATAAAGGACTTGCATGGTAGAAAATGGTTGCCCTATTTGCACCCCTGCCTCCCTCCCAGAGGCATTCTTACTTCCTGTCAGGTGGTAGTGGCTCCTGTGAGGAACCTGTAAGACTCCTTGTATCATAAGAGACAGTCTCCAGAGAGGGACACCGTTCCTGGTCAGCTTCCGGAGTTGCCTGACTAACAAAGGCATTAAAGTCAAGCATGATAAATCCTGAAATACATGTTAATCTACTCTGAGAAGAATGTAATTTATGCTTGTGCAACATAAATCCAATTTATGCCTGTGTCCAAATTGCACAAAGAATAGACAATTATTATCAGTAGTGCATGACCATTGTTTTTCATCTTTCATAAAAATATGTTTGGTTTCTCAGGAATGGAAGCCTGAAAGCATTTTTAGGGACACATTTCACATTTGGCATTTGACATTCCCATTTCCACATTCAATAAACAAAGCTGCAATTTATCTAAAGCATTCTATAGTTTTTCTAATGTGTGTGTCTTCAGAAGGTAAATGGATTTCACCTTTGGATTAGGAATGAAGTGGAAATTCATATTGATTCACAGCCTGCTTTTATTCCTGGGTTGTTGAGACATGTTCCTAGAGAGTTTGGTGTCTCTTTTGTTCTTTTCCCGTGTGTCACCACAGAATGTCACCTCTCATTCTGGGCGGGCTAGGAGTTACCCTGACTGATGGGGGTCTGTGGTGGGAGGGATGGAAAGGAGCCTGTCTCACTGATCCACTGGTAGCACCAACATCAGAGGTGTTAGAATAAGGCCTTAAGTCAACTTGAACTTCTCATCTAATAGACCTAATAGGGTCTGTGTATGTTGTTAGAACTGAAAGAGCTGCTGACCCCAAAATAATTCTTCCATTTCGGGTGTTACACCTATTTTACAAAGCTGCTGCAGAAGTTTATGTTTCGAACTAGTTTTCCAGCTGCAAATATAAATGAACAACCCCAAATCCCTAGGTAAATGTGGAAAACCAACAGCTTATTAGACAAAGGTCAAGATGAACAAAGACAATGCAGATTACAGAAGAGAATTTAAAGTAATTCTGTTCTCAAAGAACATTTTTTTAAAAAGGTTCTTGCCTGAAATATTGTTATGTTCTATTTATCTATTAGTATCCTCATATTTTTTGTAAAAGGAACAATCAGAAAATAAGAAAGAAATTATAGAATTTTAAAAACATGCTACAAAATAGAATAGACATGGCTAGAAATCATACCTGGGCAATAAAATGAAAACATTTTTAAAACGGTAAAATAAAGAGATAAACAAAAAGAGAAAACTGAAGATATAAAAGCGTAAATATAGAAGACATGTATCAGTCTAAAGATATCACAGAAAAAAGACAGGACAGCATGAAAACAATAAAATGTAATTCTTTTTCACTAGAGGAGACATGTAAGTTTTTAAATTATGCCCATTAGGTATAGAGCAAAAAATAAGAACAAAATATCTTATCACAATAAATGACGATGAGAATAATGATGATGGTGATGATAAACACATTGACAAATCCTTCTAAAATTTTATAAATTCAGGGTAAAAAGAATCTTTAAAGTTTGAAGAAAAAGGAATGAAAAAGGCACAAAAACAGGCTACCTAAAAATATTTAAGTGTGATGGTTTTATAATGTGTCAACTTGGCTAGTTTAAATTACATTTCCTAGAATTCCATTACTTGTATATAGTCATGAGCCACATAATGACTTTTTGGTCCATTAATGACTGGCCACAAAGACAATGGTGGTCCCATAACATTATAATGGAGCAGAAAAATTCCTATCACCTAGCAACGTCCTAACATCACAGCACAATGCATTACGCACCGTGTTTGTGGTGACGTTGTGTAAACAAACCTACTGAGCTCTCCAGTCATATAAAAGTGTCTAGTAATGTCCTGGGGCTTCACGTTTTCTACCACTCATTCACTGATTCACCTAGAGACACTTCCAGTCCTGCAAATTCCATTCATGGTAAGTGCCCCACACAGGTGTACACATTTTATCTTTTGTACTACATTTTATTGTACCTTTTCTATGTTTAGCTAAGCAAATGCCATTGTGTTATCATTGCCTATAGTATTCAGTACAGTAACATGCAGTACAGGTTTGTAGCCTAGGAGCAATAGATCATACCATATAGCCTTAGGTGTATAGTAGGCTATCCTGTCTAGGTTTGTGTAATGTAAGTACACTCTATGATGGTCACACAACAGCAGAATCACCTAAAGACACATTTCCCAGAAAGTATCCCTGTTATTAAGTGACACGACTGTATTTCAGCTTACAGAGGGTCACAAGGGAGAATCTAAGAGATTTAAAAGGGGTAAGGAAGGTAATAGGACTTTGGTGGTTCATCTGCATTGTTGCTGATGTACTGACTTGCCTCCTGGGCATGAAGCAGCAGCTAAGCCTACAATTTTTCTACCTTTCCCTCCTTTAGCTTCTGGGACTCCAAGTTATGTTTAACTCTGAAAGAAGCTCCAGCTTATTCAAGATACCCTTCTAAGCAAGGTTAAAGATAGCAAGAATGGACATGAGTTTCAATTCATCCTCCTGGGTTCCAAGTAGTGCTGTGGGTTCCAGCCTACTTGTGACATTCTCTTCCTGACTGCCTGTCCTGTAGACTCCAAGCTTCATCATCAAATGCAGAGATGACAGCCTTACAGAGACTGATTGACCATTTCCAACAACTGTGTAAGCCAAGTCTCTGTAATGAACTCATATCCCATACTGGTTCTGCTTTTGATCCCAACTGGTACAATGAGTGCCTGATTGGCATAAGATTTCTGACCTGCAGCATGGGGGAAAATTACTTTAAAGCCAGCATTCTACACTCTATCAAACTGTCATTTCAGTTTCAGAGCAAAATAAAATCATCTTTGAACACATAAGATCTCAGAAAACTTGCCACCTCAGGGATCCTGAAAAATAACCCAAGCAAAATTAAATATAAATCCAAGACAGACAAAGTAGAACTAAATCTAAGGTCAGGTCCTATTTTATAATCATGCAGCAGGTCTAGAAAGCCCCCATGGGTATATCCTCAAGAAGACAACATTCGCCATTAAACAGAAAACATTCACCATTAAACTAAGCTACTCATGTACATTATGAATATACATGCTTAGCTTAGAAATATGAATATTACATTATGAATTATTATTTTGAGGCACAGTTGCTGAGAAAACTACATATCATCTTTTGTTAAACAAATAAACAAACAAAAATGGAAAGAAGGAAAAGAAAAAATTCCTAAAGAGAGCTAAGGCTCCTAGATGAAACAAGCTATGCGTCATCTGACATGAAGCAATTAATAGAATATAACAGAGTTTTCTAGAAAAACAATAGCATACATATACCAGTGAAGAAATTGCAGAAGGATGAGGGGGCCTACTGAGAATATGAAGTCAAGTGTAATTTGTAATTTTTATTTAATTTATAATGTATTAAGTATAATAATTAACCCATGATGTATTTCCTTTAAAAATCTTTTGTCACTAATAGAAATTTGGCTTTCAAATTAAGCTTTCCCTATTATTATTTCTAAATCTAGATTTATATATGAAAATTTATTCTTGTTTTTAAAATGAATGTAAGTTGCATGAGGCAAAGGCTTTATCAACACTGGCAATTACTGCATCTCCACTTCTCAAAATTATGCCTACCACAGAGTCATTGCTTGATAGATAATTTTTGCATTACTTAATTTAAAGAATCCAGGAAGGTTTAGCTTGGTGTTTAGACATTAGTGGTGCAATCTGATTTTTAGGGGACATTAGTCCAAGTATTTTTAATGAAAATAAACTAATGACAATGAAGAATCACATATACACCATGGAATACTATGCAGCCATAAAAAGGATGAGTTCATGTCCTTTGCAGGGACATGAATCAAGCTGGAAAACATCATTCTCAGCAAACTAACACACGAACAGAAAACCAAACACCACATGTTCTCATTCATAAGTGGGAGTTGAACAATGAGAACACGTGGACACAGGGAGGGGGACATCACACTGGGGCCTGTCAGGGGGTGGTGGGCTAAGGGAGGGATAGCATTAGGAGAAATACCTAATGTAGATGACGGGTTGATGGGTGCAGCAAACTACCATGGCATGTGTATACCTATATAATAAACCTGCATGTTCTGCACATGGATTCCCGAACTTAAAGTATAATAATAATAAAAAGAATACTCAGAGAAGTTCCAAATCCTATTTATATATAGGATTTGAAACTATATATATGTATATATATATATATATATATAAACATAAAAATGTATGTTTATGTATGTCTGTAAAGAGTGGAACAATTAAACTTTTTCTATTAAAAAAAGAATCATGCAATTAAAGTTATAAATGACTACCCCAACTTCTTAATGTATCTCTCAACTTTTCTTTGAACCTGAGATTAATCTTTGAGGACCACATTAATTCTGTTTATTAAAATAAAATAAAATAAAATAAAATAAAGAATTTGAAATTCAGCAACTTTCTCATGTGCACTTCTGTTTCTTTTTATTCTGTTAAGTTCATGTAAGTAAAGGATAACATTTTAAGATAAAAATGTCTATAGTTGTATCTGGGAAGTGAGTTGAGGAAAATATATTTTCCTTATATGTTACAGAATTTTTTTAATTATCCAAATATTTTTACCAACATATTATATATCAATTTTTATAATCAGAGAAAAAGATTAAATACAAGGTTAAAAAAGAATTCTACATATTGTTGTGAAAATACAGTTGCCTTATTAATATTAAATAAAATTGCAAAGGTCGTAGTACAAAATGAACCTATAGTTTAGAAGTAGCTGGAGGCAGTGGCTCATGCCTGTCATCTCAAAACTTTGGGAGGCTGAAGCAGGAAGATGGCTTAAAGCCAAGAGTTTGACATTAGCCTGGGCAACAAAGTGAGATTATGTCTCTACAAAACATAAAAATAAGTTAGCCATGTGCGGTGGTGGGCACTTGTGCTGTGGCGTGTGCCTGTAGTACAGGCTACTTGGCAGGCTCAGGCAGGAGCATTGCTTTAGCCCAGGAGTTTGAGGTTATGGTGAGCTATGATTGTGCCATTGCATTCCAACCTGGGTGACAGAGTGAGACGACCCTCATTTCAAAAAAATAAAATAAAGAAGTGCCTCTGTGGGTCTCTATGGATATTTGCACCTGCATTTGAGAACTACATACCGAATTACTTTTGAGTTGACTTCGGAAGTAAAGATTGTGGTAGGAGAATGAAGGGGAAGAGTGAATTTAGACTGTACTGTTTTTCTTTTCAATTTTTTTTTCAGATTTTATATTCTTTTTTTTTATTATTATACTTTAAGTTTTAGGGTACATGTGCACAACGTGCAGGTTTGTTACATATGTATACATGTGCCATGTTGGTGTGCTGCACCCATTAACTCATCATTTACATTAGGTATATCTCCTAATGCTATCCCTAACCCCTCCCCCCACCCCACAACAGGCCCCAGTGTATGATGTTCCCCTTCCTGTGTCCAAGTGTTCTCATTGTTCAATTCCCACCTATAAGTGAGAACATGTGGTGTTTGGTTTTTTATCTTTGCAATAGTCTGCTGAGAATGATGGTTTCTCTTTTCAATTTTTTTAAATGGTCATGACTTTGTTTTTAATACAGGACAGTTTTCTAAAAATAAAATTCATCCATTCTTGCTTTTAAGAACACCCTTCTAGCAATTTTCTCCTTTTTCTCCCTCATGAGTTTCTCTCTAGGTGAAATCATTCTCTTCAGATATTATTTTTCAATATTAGAAACAAAACAAAAGAGCAAATAGAAGAACACTCCTTTAACTGCTCTTCCCCTCCACCAGCTACTACCTCACTTCTCTGTTCCCTTCACATCAAAACTTGTTACAAGATCTTTACTTTTCATTACCCCCAATTACTATCTCTGATTTTCTCTTGAACCCACGACGGCATGCTCTTGTAATCCTTCCCCACCTTCGTATAACTGTTCTTTTCAAGGCCAACAATGACCTACAAGTTGTTCCATCTTATGGACAATTCTCCAAACCACCTTACTTGTCCTTTCAGCAACATTTAGCACAGATAGCCATTCTCTTTCCCTCCTGGAAACATTTCCTTCTCTTGATGTCCAAGACTCCATCCTCTCTTGGTCTTCTCCATGCACCACTGGCATCTTCTCCTCAGTCTCTGCTAATTTTTTTCTCATTTGCCCAATCTCTTAGCCTTGTTTCAGTCCTTGGAGTCTTCCCTAGCCACATGCAATCCCTCCATGATCTCACACAGTCCCATTGTTTAAATATCAACTATGTGATGACGACCACCCAAATTATATCTCTCATCATACCAGAATAACATTTCCCTCATAACATTTATAGGGCCTATTAATCCTTCCCTCAAACCATACTCAAAATCTGACCATGAGAGGTTTCTTACCTCTAATGACAGCACTCTGGTCCAAGTCACATCATCACTCCCCTGGACGGTTCTAGCAGCCTCCTAATTGGTGTCCTTGCTTGGGTCTTTTCAAGTATAGTCTATTATCCACTTAACCACCATGTAAACCACATCCTATCAGTCTTCTGTATAAAGCTTTCAAAAGCCATCCATTTCACTCAGTAAAAATCAAAAGTTGTCACAAGGCTTTATACCTCTCCCCCACTTTTTTGGCCTCCTGTCTCACTTTTCTCCTCCTGATTTTTTCTGCTCAAACTTCACTGTCTTTTGCTATTCCTTAAATGCATCAAGGTCTTTAGTAACCTGGGACTTTTGCATTTTCTAGATATAAGCATCATTTGCTCCCTTCCCTGCTTCTAGTATTTGCTCAAATGTTACTTTCTGAGCAAGAACTTCCTTGATCAACATAATACATTAAATTAATATATTAAATAAAATATATTAAAATTTAAATATATTTAAATTGAGCCATTCTCTTCACCTCACTGCTGCATTCTCTGTCCTCCTCTCCTGATTCATTTTTCTCCATAGCATTTGTCATCATGCCGACATCATATACCATCCATTTCTGTTGATAGTCTATTTTCTTTCACCATGATATAAATTACAGGAGGTAAAAGAGTTTAATTTTGTTTATTACTATAGTTCAGTATCTAGAACTGGTGTTTATGATATAGTAGGTGATCATTAAACATTTGTTAAATTAATTAACATGCCAGTGATAGAATAAAGAAACAATCATGCCAGAAAGAGCCAAAAGCAAATACTGCAAGCCGATGAGGTCCACAGCCAGTCTCCTGGGAACCATAAAGGGAAACGCAGGAGCAGCAGTTCAAAAGGAAGCTGGGGCCAATTGGGTTAATGTCTGTAGTGAACATTAATGGGCCAGCTGTGATGCAGTGCTGGGTAGAATGATTTTGTTTAAAAGAGCCAGTGGGAGGCAGGTTTTTATATTGCTTTATGAATTACAATAAAAGTTATAAATTCCAATTGTAAAAGGATTTTAACTCCTTTTGATAGTGATGAGAATTGCAATAAGGGACTTCATGCTTAGCACGGGCACATACACTTTACTGGCCCTCATCATGCCAGCAGCAAAGTGATTTCTAGAGCTTCCATTTTTCCCCACATGACCCCTGATATCTCTGCCTCACTGACCTATCTTGTCCTCTACTCTCCTCAGTCACTACACGAGTTCTTTCCATCTTTTTGTTCGTATAAACTTGCTCAACCATTCTCTTACTTGTCCTATATTCCAGCATCAAATCAACTACTAATCTATTCATGAGCACAAGTATAAATGTATTTCTTTGGCTGATTTCACTTTTTCCTTTTTCCAGCATGTGCCTTTCTCTACAGCAATGCCATCCTCTCATGAATTCTTATAAATCATCCATCTCTAGATTTTCAGGCATGTATAAATTATAAATGTTGGGGACAACTTATTCCCTCTATTCCACATAGATTTTGTAATAAATTTTGAAAATGTAATTTGCCATGTGGATATGTATTAATGCACAATAGTTGCATAGAAAACACACACACATACACACACACACAAACATACCCTACAATCACTGGACCAAGTTGCATCACTAAAATAGTAAATAAAACGGAGATGGCATATCATATAATTATCATTCGCAGGAAGGAAGACAAAAAGGAAGGAAAGCTTCTAAATTTTCATAACCTTTTGTAAATTACAAAATAACTTACCCAGGCTCAGTTCTTCATTACAGGTGATTAAAAGATATTGCTATAATAAGTATGGATATTTTAGTTGGAATAAATTAACTTTTTTTGGTTAAGAAACTTGCAGAGGGCAAGGGTAAGTAGGAATAAGCAATTAAAATAGCATTAAGTTTATAAACACTAAGTATAATAAAATTCCTATTTGATTTCCCTTAGCACATGAAATGTAGAGGAACAATTCCATTTAAGAAACAGATTTTTAAGAAATCATAATCAACCTTCACCTGCTTCTACTCATTCCATAAGGTAGACAAAATATTTTCATCAAGCACATAACAGTGAGACTGCACTGGTTCTATAAGAAATATTGTTCAATACTTCATTGCCCAATTGAGAGAACAGATGTAAAAGATTGCATATAATATCATGTTTTATGGTTTAAAAGCAATTTCTCAAAAATATAACAAATCTATACAGAGAGAAAGTTTAAAAATCATATCTATCATTCACTGGTACAAAATCAATTTCCTATACTGAACAGAGAAAAATCCATGGTGCAATAGCAACTATTCATAGTTAAAACTATGTATAATGTTTACGTTTAACAGCCGGTTAAACCCACAAGTTTAATATTTTTAAAAGTGTGAAAACAGTGTAGTGTTGTTTTTCAATAAAATACAAATATTCCCTACATCTTTCTTTATCTTAATAAATAAGCTGATAACTACACTAAAACGTGGTTATTTTGTAGCCTCACCCTCTGAGATTTCTTGGGAAATCTCAGAATTCTGGGAAACAAAATTCAAGTTGAAATTTGGGTGGGGGCACAGCCAAACCATATCACTCCACCCCTGGCCCCTCCCAAATCTCATGTCCTCACATTTCAAAACCAATCATGCCTTCCCAACAGTACCCCAAAGTCTTAACTCATTTCAGCATTAACCTAAAAGTCCATAGTCCAAAGTCTCATCTGGGATAAGGCAAGTCCTTTCTGCCTATGAGCCAGTAAAATCAAAAGCAAGCCAGTTACTTCCTAGATACAATGGGGGTACAGGTATTGAGTAAATACAGCCATATCAAATGGGAGAAATTGGCCAAAACAAAGGGGTTACAGGGTCCATGCAAGTCTGAAATTCAGCAGGGAAGTCAAATTTTAAAGCTCCAAAACGACTTCCTTCGACTCCAAGTCTCACTTTCAGATCACGCTGATGCAAAAGGTGGGTTCCCATGGTCTTGGGCAGCTCCATCCCTGTGGTTTTGCAGGGTACAGCCTCCCTTCTGGCTGCTTTCATGGGCTGGCACTGAGTGTCTGCAGCATTTCCAGGCACATAGTGCCAGCTGTCGGTAGATGTACCATTCTGGGGTCTGGAAGATAGTGGCTTTCTTCTCACAGCTCCACTAGGCGGTGCCCCACCAGGGACTCTTTGGGGGAACTCCAACCCCACATTTCCCTTCTGCACTGCCCTAGCAGAGGTTCTCCACGAGGGCCCTGCCCCTATAGCAAACTTTTGCCTCGGCATGCAGTTGTTTCTATACATCTTCTGAAATCTAGGCAGAGGTTCCCAAACCTCAATTCTTGACTTCTGTGCACCTGCAGGCTCAACACCAGGTGGAAGCTGCCAAGGTTTGGGGCTTCCCCCCTCAGAAGCCACAGCCTGAACTGTATGTTGGCTCCTTTCAGCCACAGCTGGAGCAGCTGGGACACAGGGCAGCAAGTCCCTAGGCTGCACACAGCACAGGGATCCTGGACCCAGCCCACAAAACCACTTTTTTCTCCTGGGCCTCTGGTCCTGTAATGGGAGCGGCTGCCGTGAAAGTCTCTGACATGGCCTGGAGACATTTTCCCCATGGTCTTGGGGATTGACATTAGGCTTCTTGCTACTTATGCAAATTTTTCCATCGGGCTTGAGTTTCTCCTTAAAAAATGGGTTTTGCTTTTCTACTGCATCGTCAGGCTGCAAATTTTCTGAAATTCTATGCTCTGTTTCTCTTTTAAAACAGAATGCTTTTAACGGCACCCAAGTCACCTCTCGAATGCTTTGCTGCTTAGAAATTTCTTCCACCAGGTACCCTAAATCACCTCTCTCAAGTTCAAAGTGACACAAATCTCTAGGGCAGGGGCAAAATGCCACCAGTCTCTTTGCTAAAACATAACAAGGGTCATCTTTGCTCCAGTTCCCAAGCAAGTTCTTCATCTCCATCTGAGACCACCTGAGCCTGGACCTTATTGTTCATATCACCATCAGCATTTTTGTCAAAGCCATTCAGCAAGTCGCTAGGAGGTTCCAAACTTTCCAACATTTTCCTGTCTTCTTCTGAGCCCTCCAAATTGTTCCAACTTCTGCCTGTTACCGAGTTCCAAAGTCTCTTCCACATTTTCAGGTATTCTTTCAGCAGTGCCCCACTCTACTGGTACCAATTAACTGTATTAGTCCATTTTCACACTGCTGATAAAGACATACCCCAAACTGGGCAATTTACAAAAGAAAGAAGTTTAATTGGATTTACAGTTCCACATGGCTGGAGGAGGTCTCACAATTATGGCAGAAGGCTAAAAACACTTCTTACATGGCAGCGGCAAGAGAGAATGAGGAAGAAGCAAAAGCAGAAACCCCTGGTAAACCCATCAAATATCATGAGACATATACACCACCAGGAGAATAGCATGGGAAAGACTGTCCCCCATGATTCAATTACCTCCCACTAGATCCCTCCTACAACACATGGGAATTCTGGGAGATAAAATTCAAGTTGAGATTTGGGTGGGGTCACAGCTAAACCATATCAAACACTAACTTCAAGGACATTCGGTGAGTCACGATGGAACTTTGTTTTAAATTCAGAAATTGTCATATTTATGGAATTACCTTTTGGTGATCAATTTACTCCTTTTTAGATATCTGAGTATTTCTTACCTGGAATTTGCAGCTTAAAACAAAAAAAACAACAACAAAAAAACCTTTAAATTTGACCTAGTCGAACTCCACATACTTACCTATAAAACGAGAAATGCTGGGGAAAGAAGAAAAAAAATAAGAAGGAAGTGGGGTTATCCTACTGGCTATTTTCTTTTCCTTTTTTCTTTTCTTTCTGTTTTTTAGAAACAGAGTCTTGCTCTGTCACCCCAGCTGGAGAATAGTGGTGCGATCATATCTCAGTGAAGCCTCAAACTCTTCAGCTCAAGCATGTCTCCTGCCTCAGCTCCCTAGAGTAGATGGCACTATAGGAACAAGCCACTACTCCAGGCCTACTAGATACTTTCTGGGACCCCCTCCAATATTCACATCAGTAATTGTTTGAAAAAGACAACAAACGTAAACAAGAATGTACAAAACCAAGTATTAACAAATAATAAGAATAAAAAAAGTTCACTGGAGACAAAAATAGAAAAGGCAAAGCAATAAATATGAACCACATATTTGAATCTCTTATGCCAATTAGAAAGAACTCAGTTTGAAGATGTCTTTTCAGTTGAGGAGAGACTGAGTGTATCACAATGGACTAATCAATGAGCGAGAAAGCCGCAACAGCCCTGAGTTTCTAGCTAGTGGACCTTACACCTAGGGACTATCCACCCAAACCAGACAAAGTCCACGTGGGAGGAGCTGTACCCTACTGTTCCCTCCTGTGTGTAGTTGTTGTTTTCAATGATAATTATAAAGGAGTTGGGGACATTTTTAGAAATATCTGTAATTTATCTCGACCTACATGTGTGGAGCATTTGCTTGTAAAAACTGTCATTTAGCATTCAATGGTAGTATTGGTAATTAATTAACCATTAGTAAAAATCAGATGCACAAAATGATATAAGATCCTATCTGCATTATGAGTTTATAGTCCACAGTAACTACATTGTTCTCATTACCAGAATCCAAAAGACAGTGACAGCATTCATGATAGATAATTACCTAGCTTCAACAGCCTTGCTAATAGAGCCTTACCAACTTGTATGTTAGTTCCTTAGATGTAGGATTCCTCTATTTTGTTGAAAGTTCTATGGTTCTTTTGGGTAGCAAATTGAGTCACTGTAACTAAAAAGGTAGCATATAAAATTTTTAAGAAACTAATGAAAGCAAGAAAAATAATCCTTCAGTGCAATGAGTTAAGCTGAAGAAAACTATGAAAAAATTCTAGTTGAGCATAAAATGAAGGACTTAATAAATTTGTGAACAACATATAACATGAATTATCCTAAGTCTGAAGCTTTTGGGTCAATATAAAACATGTAAAAGAAATTTGCGATATGGAATATGTGAAGAATAAAACTCATTTTCAACCCGAATGGACTTTTTTTTTCCCCCAAAAAATCTCAAACCATTTACAATGAGAGAAAAATGGAAATTTGACTTTTAACCTTCTGAGTTAACAGGTTGTACCATTATTTAATGATGACTGTAAAATATCTACCATAAAACAAATTCAAATGAGCTCAATCCTCTGTGAGTGAAAGAGGTCAGATCACACAGGACATGGATTTGCAAAGTCTAATCTATCTGATCCGACAGAAGATAAAATGTTTTGAGGTCCCAGATATGAATGAAAACAAATTAGCCACCATGGAACCTCAGCATTTAAAAACAAATAAGCAGGGAAATTCTACTGCCCAAAAAGATTTTTTGGCTGGGTGTGGTGGCTCACGCCTGTAATCCCAGCACTTTCGGAGGATGAGGCGGGAGGATCACCAGATGAGGAGATCAAGACCATCTTGGCCAACATAGTGAAACCCTGTCTCTACTAAAAATACCAAAGTCAGCTGGCCATGGTGGCACGTACCTGTAATCCCAGCTACTCAGGAAACTGAGGCAGGAGAATTGCTTGAACCAGGGAGTAGGAGGTTGCAGTGAGCCGAGATCGCACCACTGCCCTCCAGCCTGGCAACAGAGCGAGACTCCATCTCAAAAACAAAAACAAAAAAGATTTTTTAATTTCAGTAGGGCAAAATATTCTATGTAAGACTGATATTTTGTCTGTTTGATGAAGGCATAATATGTAGCAAAGTTCAAAATTGTCATAGAAATCATATAAACAGAACAGAAGCAAAGAAAAAATATGCATTTGTGTAATAGATATATTTTAGAGGAAGAGACTAAGCATATATCACTCTATTACTAGGTAAAGGGGAAAACTAAATATTCATTCAATTGACAAGTTTTTTCTTTAGCATTTGTTATGATATTGCTGGTTGTGCTAGTGTTTTAATTGGAACAGACCTTGTTGTTGTTCTATAATAACTCCAGTGAGAAAATGTGAAGAAAATTGAGCCAATTGTAAACTCAACTAGGAAATTATATTTGAGACAAGTAAACAAATGTCAGCAGAGATACAGGGGGAGAGGAGGGAGAAAAAATGAAACATGAAAGTAGTATGTTAGTATTAAATACTGGTACATGGATAGGTACATGTGTGAGTTGTATATTTGAAACGTTTCATAATGAAAAAATTTTAAAACGTTAGTATTAGTTAAAATTCTGTGAATACAAGAAAAGCATCAAGGCATTGATTTTCCTAATATTTTCTGAGTGCCTAAAATGTGCCAGGCAGTATGCATAGCAGTCTCCTCTTACCCATGGGGTATACATTCCAAGACCTCCAGTGGATGCCTGAAATTGTGGAAAGTACCCACTCCTATAAACACTATGTTTTTTTCTATGAATATATACCTATGATAAAGTCTAATTTATAGATTAAGCACAGTAAGAAATTAACAACAATAAAATGGACAATTTTAATAATATACTGTAATAAAATTATATGAATGTGGTCTCTCTCCCTTTCTTTCTTTCTTTCTTTCTTTTTTTTTTTTGAGATGGAGTTTCACTCTTGTCACCCAGGCTAGAGTGCAGTGGCATAATCTCAGCTCACTGCAACCTCTGCCTCCCGGGTTCAAGTGATTCTTCTGCCTCAGCCTCCCAAGTAGCTGGGATTACAGGCACTCACCACCACATCCAGCTAATTTTTGTATTTTTATTAGAGATGGAGTTTCACCATGTTGGCCAGGCTGGTCTCAAACTCTTGACCTCAGGTGATCCACCTGCCTCGGCCTCCCAAAGTGCTGGGATTACAGGTGTGAGCCACTGCGCCCAGCCCCCTCTCTTTCAAAATATCTTATTGTACCATACCATAGGAAACTGAAACCATGGAAAACAAAACCGCAGCTAAGGCAGGACTACCCTGTAGAGTGTACAAAGATGAATGAAACACAATTGCTGCTCACAGGTATTTAATAGGAAAGAGAGAGATGAGTTAACCAATGATTACAAGTTAGCACTTAAAAAGAATGAAAGAAGGATGCCATGGGAGCAGAGAACTGTTTACTGAAAGCCCTGTGAAGACTTTAGTCAAAGCAGAGGGAAGACAAACCTTTTGGAGAAAGTTAAGTGTAAAGGTGAATTGGGTATTGGAGGGGTAGGGCCAAGTGAGTTACAAAATAAAATACAGGGACCAGATTATAAATAGCCCTATATTTCATATTTTAGAAGTACTCAAGGCAGTATAAAAATATTGAAGACACAGTTACACAATGAGATAGTAATGTTGGAATAATCACTTAGAAATATTGACATGGATTTGGAGATTAAGAGTACAGTTGACATGATGAAGTATTAAACTAAATTGGCAGCAGTAAGAAGGGAGAGAAAAGAATAGATTTGGGGTAAAACCTGTAATATCTTGTGTTTAATAAAATATAATTGGTTAAAAATTGGGAAAATTCCAGAGTAAAATTTTTCAATGATGCCATTCTTTTCAATACAGAATATAGGAATAACAAGTTGGGAATATTGAGATACATCAGTTAAAGTTTTAAAATTGCAATTAAGAGAACCAATTCTGGTTAACTTAGCAAAAAAGGCAGAAATAGAAAGATAGAGATAGAAATAGAGAGAGAGAGAAAGGAAAAAAGAAAAGGTATGAGGCATTTCACAGAACAGGAGAATAAATTATCTATGGCCCAGCATGGTGGGTCACCCATGTAATCCCAGCACTTTGGGAGGCCAAGGCAGATAAATCGCTTGAGCTCAGGAGTTTTAGATCATCCTGGGCAACATGGCAAAACCCGTCTCCACCCAAAATACAAAAATTAATTGGTAGTGGTGGCACGCACCTGTCATCCCAGCTACTTGGGAGGCTGAGGTGAAAGAATCCCTTGAGCCTAGGAGGTTGAGGCTGCAGTGAGCCATGATTGTGCCTCTGCACTCCAGCCTGGATGACACAGACCATGTCTCAAAAGAAAAAAACAAAAGACTATCTGTCAAAAAACAAAACTAAGGCAGTTCTTAACAGCAAGAAGTTTTGATGAAAAGTACCACCTGGGCCCATTGAATTTAATATTCAAAATCCAGGAAACGAGTGCCTTAAGCAATGGCTGGAAAATCATGCCACCTATCCCATGGCAAGGAGAGGGCATGCAATTTGACTCATAGTTCCACAAACTAAAGAAGAAAATGCATTGTCCAGACTGGGTAACTGGTAAAGATAGGGAGCATTCATGTACAAATTTAACCCATAAGATGAAAGAACTAATGAGGAAGTTATGATATACATGGAATGGCCAATGCAGAGCAGGGTTATGAGGAAGAAGTGGTCTAGAGTGATTGAAGATAGCTGGCATGCTCATTGCAGTTGGGAGTTAAAGAAAGGGTGAGGATCTTTTATGCCCAACAAATATGGGTAGTTACCATCAGCGAATAAATAATCTAATATGGTAGATAACAACAACCATGGAGACAAAATTATTTTTCTGGTAATGTAAGGAAGAAATAGTACTTATTAGAGACCAACTATGTTAACAGTAGATTGAATTGTTATAATAATAACAATACAAACTACACTTAACAGGTTCTAAAGCATAATAAACAGCTCTTTTTGTGAAGTATAATTATGCCATACATGCCATTCCAAAACCCAGGCTTCCAAGGGCAGTTGCTAATAAGATGACACAGTACTCAAATTTACAGTCTACACAAGTGTTTCAGAAGTGAATTGTGAGTTTGCAGTTTTGCAACTGTCATATCACCATCCACCAGCCAATTGTAAATTCTGAAGTGCCTTGGACCCATACGTTGAAACAAATGATTCTGTAAAAAATTGTTTAGCACTACTCCAGATTAAAATGCATTTGTAATTAATTTCTATCTACACATACAGTTAAACCAATTAGCTTATGTTATTAACAATATTAACAATAAATAAGAAATATTATTTGTATGGGAAGCATTTTGAGTAGTCCTGAAAATGAACAAATATTTTCAAATTAGATCTGTTTAATCATGAGAAGTGAAGCCAACACTCCCCTTCTGGTTCTAGAAGCAGCATTTCTGAATCTCAGCACTATTGCTATGCCAGAACTATGCCAGTAACAGCCTCTGCTCCCCTAGTTGTGACCACTGAAAATGTCTTCAGATGTTGCAAATGTCCCTTGAGGGAAATATTCACCCCTGATTGAAAAGCACTACTCTAAAGAAAGAGAAAGAGAAGCCACACTTTTGGTCCACTCTGTTACAGGTAAGGGACAAAATCCTCTCAGTCTCATGTAAATTCATAGAGTGGCACCTGAGAAATTATATAAATTTGATTCATAATCCTGGCATCAGAGAATTGGGTTGCATGGCATTTTCTCATCATCTCTCATTTTTATTTCACTAGAAATACACTTTTGAAGGAATTTGTAAAATATGCACACTATACAGTAAAGCTGATAGAGCCTCTACTCTCTAGGAGATTAAACTCTCATAAGCACAGTTCCCCTTTCCATTACTTGATTTAAGCACAGAAAAAGTATTTTGTCATAGTAATTTTAATGTGTTATAATTTCTGCATTTGACTTTCCAGAATAAAATCATATATTCATTACGTGTATTTTTGTTCATCATATTTTTGCCAAAGCTCTGAACCTCCAATAATGGGCACATGGATTAATATTTATTGAGCAAACATTTATGGAGTAACTTTTGTATGTGTAATATATGACTATTTGGGGCACTGGGGATATAAAAATGAATAAGGTACATTTTCTGCATTTCGGGAGCTGAAAAATCCAATAAGAAAACCTTTAAGGTATAATTCCTAAACATGAAGTATAAGTAAGAAGGGAGTGTATACTGAGAATTGCTTAATTACAACTGGGGGAATGGAATTACTTGGAGAAAGAGATACATGAGGTGGGACTAGGACAGGACATAGGATCCCAACAAGTTAAGAAAGGTAAAAAGATTTCCAGGTTAAAGGAGAAGCCAAAAGTTGATGAGTGTTTGTAGATTATGGGTAATGCCTGGTCAATGGCTAGTGGATTAGGGATATGAGAGAGAGCAGTTAGAGACATAAAAGTGTGCATGGTAATAAGGACTTTGAATAGAAAAGGACAGAAACTGAAAATTATTGGGCAGTTGATTGAGATAATCAGGTGAGTTACTCTACACAGATGACCTTGGCTTCATAAATATGATGGATTTGTAAGAAATGTGCCTGGAGCAGTGGGATGTTACTATAATTCTCAGGTGGATATCAACAGTGGTCTAGCAAAAGGGAATAGGCTGGAGAGTCCTCATGAGGATGGAACGGACGGGATTCCAAGCTGGATTCTCTCTGTTAATGGATCAGTGGAGATGCAACTCCTTAAGATCGAAAACTCAGGAAGAGAAAATAGGTTCACTTTTAGAAACAATGAATTTGAATGATCATTATATTGTCTCTAAGATGATTGGTGTTCAGCAGGGGAAAATTCTAAGCCTGGTGTTGACAGGGAGACTTCCCTTGAAATAAAGATCTAGGGATTATCTAAAGAGCTTAAATCCTGGGCAGAGCTGAGATGATCTGAGGAGACATTAAAGATGGAAACCACAAAAGGAGAAGCTCGAAGAATGATGCCATGTAAGGTTTCAGTGGAGAAAGAGAAGCGGGGCTCAGCGACTTGGGATCTGAGCAGTAGAGAGACAGAGTAAGCGCTGGGAGAAAACTGCAAAACGGGAGTAGAGTTAGGGTGTCTCAGAAAGAAAACTCTTTGGGCTGGGCGCTGTGGCTCATGCCTGTAATCCCGGCACTTTGGGAGGCCCAGGCAGGCGGATCACGAGGTCAGGAGATCAAGACCATCCTGGCTAATACGGTGAAACCCTTTCTCTACTAAAAATACAAAAAATTAGCCAGGCGTGGTGGCACACGCCTTGTAGTCCCAGCTACTGGGGAGGCTGAGGCAGGAGAATCCCTTGAACCCAGGAGGAGTAGATTGCAGGCTCTACAGCCTGAACAACAGAGAGAGACTCCATCTAAAAAAAAAAAAAGAAAAAAGAAAACTCTTTGGGGCTGAAAAGTAATTACTGGATTTAAAATGAGAAGATCGTGTGTAACTACTGGGAGGGAGGTTTCTATGTACATTGAGCCATTTTATAAAGAGGTCTTTTATCTTTCTTCCACATTGCCCTTATACCTTGGTTCTGAGTTTCCCTTGGAGTTTAGAAGAAAGAAAAAAGGATTTTCTTTTCCAAATCCTGAACTCACTTATGCATTCAGTCATATCCCCTCACCCCAAAACCATGCTTACTCAAGTATTTCCTCCCTCTCTAACACCTCCAGTATATTCACCCCACTATTTTTTTTCTCTTTTTCTTCATACTTGTAAAGGGTGGTCCTATCATCACTCTTTGAACCCTGAGTTTTAAAGCTACTTATTTCTTGGTTTTCTTTGGCAAATATTTTGTGAAGCCATCTATTCAATATCTATTTGCTGCTAGCCCTTGGTCCCAAAATTATTATTTAAAAAAGTCTACAATTACTTTGCTGAGACTAGAGTCTATATATTCAGCTACATCTACTCAATTGCCAAATTATTTTTGTCTTTGTTTACACAATTATTTTACAAACATTTGACAGTATCACACACATATTTTTTAAAAATTGCCCCTATGAGATTTTTGTGATACCATACCCACATTTTTAAATAGCATAAAGGTCTTAGGTGGTATTTCATGATAAACAGTCTACAGGCAAATGAGTTTGAGAAAACTCTGTTACTTAAAAGAAAAAAATGTAATACACTTCTTTATTGCTGGAATCTAAGAGCCTTCAATATACTAACTCTACAGAGGATTTCTTTTTTCTTTCTTTTTTTTTTTATTGAGGATTTCTAAGAGGAAGATCATTTGGTTACAAAAACTCCCCCTCTTCACCCTTTTATTCATATAACAACGAATCTCTCCACTAATTTCCACTCACTTACTTCAAAAAAACATGTCTTGTACTACTTTCACTTTCCCTGCCTTCTAAGGATTTCTGTCTTCTGAGGTTTGAAAAAGAAAAATAGATTAATATTTCCTGAGCAACTATAAGCACTGGTAAAAGTATCAAAAAATTGGAATTATTATCCACTTCATAGATAAGAATATTGAGAGGTTAAGTGGTTCAACAAAGTTCACTCAAGTAGTGAGTGGAACAACTATGATTTGAGTCATGTCCCTCACATTTCAAAGTGAAGGAGCATCCTTTTTATCACACCAGTTTGCCTCTAGGTCTTAGGCCTTTACATGCCCTCTGTGCTTTCAGTAGAAAATGTCATCAACTTCAAACTTTACACAAATGATTCTAATATATATATATATATATATATAATGTTTCTAGAAATACTTATTCTTGCATATTTAAGTCCTCTCTGTGTATGTATGCTCTGTGTGTGTGCATTTTTATGTCAATTATTGATGTCAACTTTTTAATGTCAATATTATCCTATTCTCATTGGCCTAAAACCTCATTGAGTACGAAATTTCAACTCATCACCATCCTGTGCTCTGTAGATAAAGTTAGCTGTTAAGTCCCATTGTTTTATTTCCCAAAATGCCTTTTATGTAGACTCCTTCTAATCCATTCCTAAAGTCATTCTTCTGGTATTGGCTCTCAAAACCCTTCCTGGCATAATTACAAAGTCTCCAAAAACCCCCAGCTTTCCCATTTTCAGTTCCTGCTTCTCATATCCTGCTATGAGGCAGATTACTTTACATACTTGCTAAGTTTAATAGGCTCTAGTAGGTTTTAAATTCTCACTCCCCATACACCTCAGCTAAAAGAGTGATTTGTTTTTTATTTTGTTTTTCTCACCATGTAAATTTTTCATAACATGGTTGGCATAAAGAGGCATTGTTTCACAACTTTTGTATTTGTTTGCATCCAAGTAGCAGTGAGGCTGAGTTCTGACTCTCCTCTGTTAGTTTTTAGAGCCTCTAGAGCAAGGGCGGTCTCCTTGTTCTTTCACTGCTGCCTGGGAAGAGTGTTAGTCCTTCTGTTCTCTTCAGAAATGAAAACAAAAAATGTACAAACATTACATGTTTCTGATGCAATCCTGAGATGGCACCCGACATAAACAGACGTGCATACCCTGACCGTAGTAATCTAAGCGTTAAGGGAAGCCAGGGAATTCACGTCTATTTGAAGAGATAGAATTTTAGTCATGAACAAGAGACATGTAATCTTTTTTTAAGATTTTTTACAGAGTTGGCAGTAGACTTTGAAATTCATATTAGCATTCCTGAAGGGAAGATAGTTCTGTGACTGAGAACCATGTAGCTAGAAGAGAAATTTCTTGCTACCAGTTTTACAAATGACTACATTCACCAATTTAAAAAAAATTACCCCCCACCCACCCATTTCACATTCCAACATCCATTTTATCAATGAAATATCTGCTGGGATGTGGGTGGGGTGGAGGTAGAAGAAAGGGTTATTCTGTTCTTTGTATCATAACTTAATTATGTTAAAAATGGGAGGCTGACACAAGACAGCATCACTGAATCTGCCGTTAGTTCATACTGTGCTACTAAAGCATCATTGCCTTAGGTTTCTCATCTCTTTTAATATTTATTTTTAATTTATCACCAATTTTAAAAAGTGTGCACATTCTACCTGCAGCAACCATAAAAGTCACAAATATAATCCTACCCTAAAACATGCAAAGAAAATGAAAAATACCTCGCAGAATCATTATTCACTTAGATTAAAATGCAATTTTTCCTCTGAATCCAACACTTTACTCTCAAAACCAATGCCTCTGGTGTTATAAAACCCATCCTTTTGTTATAATCTGAAGATATTTTAATTTAGAAAGTTTCCCTATACTGTCTAATTTCTACATTTTAACCTGATCTTCCTTTCTTTTTAGCACTTAAAAATCATAATATTTAGGAGAGATTTTTTTAAGTTTCTTAAAATATTTATAATCAATCATTTGGTATCAGGTGCCAATTAATTAGATAAATCAATAAAGAATATTATGTCCTCCAATATTTTACTCTGGTGTTCATGGCAGAATTCCCCCCAAGAATAATCAATAATACAAAAATATTGGGGTATAATCATTTTTTTCTATGCTATGAACACAGTTATTAAAAAGTATCTCACAAAATTTATTAAAAATAGTGTGGTTAGATAAGTATTTGCCTGTTGCCTATATCGGCAACCTTCATATGTTGATTTGGACAGAGAGTTCATGTCCTCTCTTATTCAAGTCCATGAGAAAACCCTGCCAAATGGCTTTGCCCTCTTAGAACACAGTTACATTTGTGGAAGGGGCACCTGGGCTAGGCCACAGTTGCTCCACATCCCCTACTGGAAATGCCCACAGCTCATGGATAAGGTAGCTCATTTTTGTCCAAACCTTGAAGTAAATGGAAGAAACTACCCTACTTTCTTCCCCAGAAAACCTTTCTCCTCCTCCTCCTCCTCCCATACCAAAAATAAAAATGGCTGTGAGTATCTCTGTCTTTTTGCTATTGTTCAGTCATAGTTCAAACCTATATATGTGCTTTGCTTTCTGAATGAACTGAAATGACTTTTTGCTTGTGATGTAGGTAGATGGCTACGGCAGAAAATAAAACTGCAGCTTGAAGGTTAAGCAACTATGGTGAATTCCATTCGGAGAATGAAAGTCCAATGTTCAGAGGTATCCTTTGTCTCCTAAAATATAAGGATACCTGGCATCAGAAAGAAGAACACAATGAGCTGATTGGCTGTCTTGACATTTGGTAGACTATAATGACATCTTTATTTTAGAGTGTGTGTTTTTGCTATATTTCTATGTGTTTTCCAGACAAAAGTTGGATGATGAGCTGATGGTGGGTAATATCTTTAACCTTCTCTCCATGAAGATAACATAGCCGAGGAGAACACTTTCAGTCAGAAAATTAGACTACTACTCAGATCTACAACACAAATAGTTTTCTCTGAATCCAACTCATGCAATCAACTTACTTGCCTTTGTTTTATATAAATGTATACTTTATGTAATATACAATGTTGGAAAATCATATAAATCTTTTTTTTTTTGAGACAGAGTCTCTGTCACACAGGCTGGAGTACAATGGTGAGATCTTGACTCACCGCAACTTCCACCTCCCGAGTTCAAGTGATTCTTCTGCCTCAGCCTCCCGAGTAGTTGGGATTACAGGCATCCACCACCACGCCCGGCTAATTTTTGTATTTTTAGTAGAGAAGGGGTTTCACTATGTTGGTCAGGCTGGTCTCAAACTCCTGACCTCAGGCGATCTGCCTGCCTCAGCCTCCCAAAGTGCTGGGATTATAGGTGTGAGCCACTGCGCCCAGCCATAAATCAATTCTTAATGATTCAATCACATGTTGAAAGCCTTAGTAAAAGACTAGATTATGAAATGTTGTGTTAAGTAAAGCATATCAGGCAAAAATCGTAAATACACACAAATATATGTTTCTTATGAATTTTCATGTTGATATACCAGGTATTATTGCTGTATAATTAAGACTTTAGATCTCCATTATTTAACTTCTTCTGATTTCTAATTCCATCCTTTAAAAAAAAAAAAAACTAAACGTAATCCACAACTAATTTTGAATGTGAATTCTTTTGCTCATTTTTTTTTTTCCAGAAAAACATCTTTACTTTAAAGGGGTTCCTTGAATGCAAAGAAAAACATACAGAATCCGTCAAAACTATTGTGTAAGAAAACTGTGACGAAAACTAATTAAAGAAGAACAAACAGATTTGACAGAGTTTAGAGATCTGACTCTTTTGGTCCACCTAAACACTGTTCAGGGAAAATAAAACAAAAAAGACTACAGATAGTTCAAGAAAGTCAACGATATCATAGACAAGTGATTTCGATCTCCAGTACCTACTCTGTATCCATTATAGTGCCATAATGTCAAGTCTGTCACTGACAGAGTATACTCACAGGCCGATATATGACAAGAAAGTTCTGTCCAAAAGAAAAATACTGGAAAGTCCATTAAGTCAGCTTTAAAATAGTTACTGTGGATAGCAAAACAAAAAATCAGTCCCTAGAGAAATACACTCCACTTATAGAAACAACAGCACCTCGGATTTTCTTTCTTTTCTTCGTACTAAAGTTTTAGCATTTTAAGGGCAGTTTCTACAAAGCATATTATTATAAGTTTCTTCCTCTTATACTTTTTTTTTTTTTTTTTTTTTTGAGACGGAGTCCTGCTCTGTCGCCCAGGCTGGAGTGCAGTGGCGTGATCTCGGCTCACTGGCAAGCTCTGACTCCCGGGTTCACGCCATTCTCCTGCCTCAGCCTCCCACGCAGCTGGGACTACAGGCACCCACCATCACACCCGGCTAATTTTTTGTATTTTTTAGTAGAGACGGGGTTTCACCGTGGTCTCGATCTCCTGACCTCGTGATCTGCCCGCCTCGGCCTCCCAAAGTGCTGGGATTACAAGCGTGAGCCACCACACCCGGCCTTCCTCTTATACTTTTATTTGCCATAAAATATAAGTCACCGTTAAAAAAATTATTCTGATAAAGCATAAGACTCTGGGCAGAAAGAACACTTGGGTCTCCTTGAAGCATGCAACAACTAGGACAATGAAATCCAAAATGCCCATCTTCCTGGAGATGGTGTAGACGTTTAGCTACAGCTATAACTCTATGTGCTGTTCTATCTTCTTGTTTTTCTTATTTTTTAACTGAAAAATTATTACACGAATGAAATCTTAACCATGAACCAATTAAACAGGTCAGCAACAAACGCACAATGAAATAAAACAAGTGGTACTTCTGTTTCTGGCAGTCTAATGGCATACAAATCCTGAAATATCCTTTCAAATGAAAAAGACTAAAGCATATGACAACATATACATTTTCTGAATGTATTGATGGGCTGGTCTGAAAGTAAGGAATCCATAACACCCCAAACAAAGTGAAAGTATGAGGCCCTGCAAGGTAAACAAGAAAGACAAATTTCATCCCAAGGGTTTCTATCAAATCTTGGAGATCCCAGCTTTTACTTTTATGGATTCATAATGCACAGAAGGAAAAAATATAAGGTTGGCTATGGAGAATCTTATAAAATTCCCACACTAGAAGCAATGGTAACTAACACTCACCCTTAGTGTTTGGGGATGAACTAGATAGAAATAAACCTGTAAGCACAAGGTTTTGGCGAGACAATTTGCAATTCTAAAACATAGCATTCGATAGCAAGAGAGGAGAATCCTTCATGAGAATGTGTAACCTCAAGCCGGCTTTCCCATGACTTTATGGTCTGAGTTCAAACTCCTTCTGGGATACAAAGAATCCTCAAAGACAAAATAAACTTTTCCAAATTAATAAAGGCTTTAAATCCTTAAACTAATTACACCTACAAAGATCCTTTTTGCAAATAAAGTCATATGTGCAGGTCATGATGATTAGCATGTGGACATGTATTTTTGGGAACCACAATCCATCCTATGAATATGCATGAAGAAACAAGACCCTATCTGTTTAAACCAGCAAAAAATGCTGTCAGCAGAAGCTTCTTCATACAGTATAAAACAGGCAGGTCCCTCCTCCTCCCTTCCCCAATCTAAATTTCCTTCCTGGACCTAGCTTTTTCAGCATTTTGCAATGCATTTACTTAAAGAATCCCTTAGAACACTGAATAGATCACTTTATTTCATTATTATTATTATTGTTTGAGCCAGGGTCTTATTCTGTCACTGATGCTGCAATGCAGTGGCATGATCACAGCTCACTGTAGCCTCAGCCTCCCAGGTTCAAACGATCCTCCCACCTCAGCCTTCTGAGTAGCTGGAATGACAGGCATGCGTTACCATGTCTGGCTCTTTTTTAAAAATTTCTATTTTTGTAGAGACAGGGTCTTGTTATATTGTCCAGGCTGGTCTCGAACTCTTGAGCTCAAGGAATCCTCTCACGTCAGCCTTCCAAAGTGCTGAGATTACAGGTGTGAGCTATCACACCTGGCCAGATTATGTTAAAAAAATATATTTTCACCAAAGTAGTACATATTCATAGCATTGAAACTTGAATAATGATAAAACAAATAATTATCTGACTCCTTACTTTGAGTCAATTATTTTTTACTGTCCTACAATTTCTTCTAATGGGTACTTCATGTTTCTAAAAATATATTCATATAGCTCCATTAGCCAATTCCTTAATGATAGGTGTTTTCTACTGTTGTCTTTTTGAGGACAACACCTCCCAGGTCCCTTCACTAAACTCTCAACATTGTTGAATCACATTTTTTGCTTAATTCCACAGTTTAATGTTTTTGCTTTTATGACAATATATTCTTTATAGGTAAGCTGAAAAAGTATATTGTAACCATACCTCCTATCTACAACATTTTGCATTTCCTGAAATTCTTTCACTTTTGTTTGCAAACGTTTCTATGAATCTGGATAAGGGCTTTTATACCTATGAAATGCTTCTCAGTGCAGTTGTCCAGGTCAAACCTGACAAATCCTCTATTCTTTCTATTGTTTATGTTAAGACGTCCCTCCTGACACTTTACAGGTCTCCTGCTCTCACCACATGAGCCTAGTGAACAGCTCGAGGCCTGTGAACAGCAGTGGTCCATGAATTTCCCCTCTCTGTCTTCCTAGGAATGCCAATGTCCTCTCTTCTGGAGAGGATACCCAGTGTGCATCCTGATTTATTCATCTTTGATGAGGCATATACTCTATTTACGTCTGGACACAGGATGCTATGAAGGTAAGCTTTTGGAGATTTTGTTTTCTATGAACATTTTCATGTTATCCTAATAATTGAATGATAATTTAATATGGACTTCTTGGTTGAAAATATTCTCATTCCACATTTAGAAGCTATTGTTCTATTTCCTTCCACTTTCCAATGCTGATGTTGAAAAGTCCTACAATCTTATTCAAGAACTCTGGGTGAGAGATCATGCTGTTTACTCTGGAAGGCTTTAGGGTCATGACTTTACCCCATGTGGTCTGAAATATCACAATGACAAGCCTTGATATGGGCCTTATTTAATCATTTTGGCTCCTTAATGAGTATTTTTCTAGTATTATTTCTTTGATACTTTTCTCCCCTTTATATTCTCATTTCTCTATCTTCAACTCTTAGCAGTTTAATGTTCAGAGGAAATCAGAGTCTCATAATTCCTTATTCAGACATTCCTTTTATCCACCTGATTTCAGTCTTGCCCCGCATCGCCACCCACCTCTGCTTATTGTCCAAAGTCTAAAACCTCTCTGTTTCCCAGAGAATACATCTCCATGCTCCCACAAGAAAAAGAAATGGTAGAAATCTGACTCTGTAGAGTGAAAGGTGAGGAACTTGAACAAGGAGGAACTTTCCTGCTCTTTATTCAGACTTTCAGAGCTCCAGCTTTTATCCTCAACTCCCAATACACATACACATACACCCTTGCACGCTTCCTTCTGCAGGATGTGGTTTCTTCCTGGAGTTGTCCAGGATATATCATTTTATTTCTCTCCAGCTCCCAAACCTTCACCCTTGCCAACACTTAGGTGTAATCCTGTTCTACAAAATACTTTGCCATATCTCCATTTACTTTCCAAATTTATATATTATGATCTAGTTTACCGATGGCTCCTAATTTACCTGAAAGTAAGTTTACTGTATTCCTTGTTCTTTGGAGTGATTTTATAAAGGAGATTGATCTCATTGGAGATGTATTTAGTCTTATTGTTCTGTATTTTCCTTTATGGTTCTTAATTTAAAGAAAAGACAGAGGTAGCAATGTCTTTCTTTCATAATCCTAAAATTGAAGACCCATCCTACTATGCTAAAAGTGCAACTTGCCCATCAACTAAACACGAGGAATGTTCTAATGTTGGTGTCAAATTTAGAGAAAGTTCATTGCCTAATCTAAAGGACTATCAGGCATCCAGCCAGAAATATTCATTTATATTGAAATCCAAAGAGATTTCATATTCTAGAAAATATGAAATATCTTGCTTTTATGTGATAATTCTACATCATTTACATACAATATCCTTGCAGAATGTACTAAATGGTTTTGTTTAGTATTATAATATCAGAGTAACAAATTCAAGGTCCTACTTAAACTGTACACTACATAAAGGTGCCATTTTTTAACAGGGCTCCATTCATGGCGTAGATATTGGTGATTTGGATATTCTGTAAGAATTTTTCAGCAGAAAGTAGGCAAAAATCTTAAAATAACAATATCATATTATTACAATAATTTAGTGATATATAAAAGTAAAATGTCTTAAGAAAGTGGTTCATTCTTATAATTTACACAAAGCCACTGTAGATCCCCATAGCAATCTGAAATCAAACTACCTGACCAATAAATTTCATCTATAAATTTTTTGACAGGGATATTATTTCCAAAGTATGACCTATGTAACAAAAAGATAAACTTAATTCTAAATATGCCTTCCAAAAGAACATTAATTATGAAACCAGTATAATTTAATTGATTCCACAAGGTTTAATTTTGCCACATATATCCCTTTAGTGAGAAAGTGGTCAGGTTTTGAGAATAATGCACTTCATATCAAGCTTCCTACAACTAGCACCTGGATTATGAATGAAATAGAAAAGTGAGCAGTCTGATGATTCTCTGAGTAGTTTTCAGAGATTTCCCACACCTTCTGGACATTGATGATAAAAAGCAGTTCTACTCAGGTCCAGAAGCTTATTCAGATGTCTTCCAGAAATTGTAATACTTCCTTTGTATGCATTTGACATGTAAGATATATGAGTATGTATATGACAATTATATTTAAGCCATATCCTACGATCATTAAGATTAGTCAATTCATTCAGTTATTCTTTCATTCATCAACAAATATTTAATTAGCACCAAAAAATCTAAGGTATACAGACAATGGAATCTAATCTTGACAAAACCTTCATTCACAGATATTAGGTAATATCTAATGTGCATTTGGAACATGAGCATTGGGCTATACTATGACCGAGAACAGATATTTGCTAATATTGCTTTAGTCCTTAGGTACACTAACTGGTTATACTTAAAGATAATAGAATATAAAATGCTAACTATGCCAAATCCTGATTATATTTAACATCAATAAATATGAATAATTCAAGCCAATAATATCACAATTCATTCAAATATAAAAGTAAGCAACACATATGAGTCACATAATGGTAACTTATGTATTAATAAAAAAACTATGTAAAAATCACCATACCTCTTGTTTGTAACCCCTTTCCACAGGCTTCACTGCTGCCCATTATTCCCTGCCGGACAGACTCTGGCACTAAGATGCAAGGGCTCCATTTCTGCGACTTCCACCTGTGATTACCAAAAACACTGGACTAGAAACTTTACTGTGATCAACATGAAGAAGAAATACTTAGATATGTTTGAAGTTTAAAAAAACGTAAAGACAGTAATTCAGTAAAAATGGATGTGAAATCAATGTCATAAAACCAAGCCTTGGCAAGCACTAGAATGACAATAGTCCACTCTACCCCAGATTCATGATTTAGGCAGTAATTCAATGTTTTTGAATTGGCCCTGTGGCTAATGAGAAAAAAACTGAATTTGGATATTTTGCACATAAACTTTGGTTAATATAGAAAAGTGGCAATAATAAACATTAGAGGCACAGATAAGTCTGGAGGGTCTAGTTCTTAATGCACTTAAAATTGTTTCCAAAAAAAAAAAAAAAACAATAAAAGAAAAAAAGAGAGAGAAAATCCCTGTGTCCCATTGGTGCGTTAGAGAATCAAGGTTTGAACATCTGTAAGCTTGAGGTACAAACTTCACATTAATCTTCTGCTTCAAAATTTTTATAAGCTCGAAGTACAAACCTTCACACTTAATCCTCTGCTTCAAATTTTTATAAGGTGTTTCCAAGGACTTTTGAAGTAAATCAAACATCTCAATAGGTTATAGAGTAAAAGAATGGGCACCATGGACTTATCTTATCTGATAGCTAATCTTAGGAAGGAGGAATGGACCTGCCGTTGATAAAATACCACGATTTCTAGTCCTCAGAGGATACAGTCTTGAAGGAAATCTTTTCACTTTCTACTGGCTTTTCTTTCTCAGGTCAACAAAACTCTATTTTTATGACTCACAGGGCAGACGATGACTTGTGTCCTTAAATCTGTCTCTTCAGAATATTCCAGAAAACCCAAACCCTAAATATAACTGCAGATTCTGCTCTTTCACTTAGTACATTTTAACCCTTTTCATATGAGCCAGTACCTCTGATAAGAGAACTACTTCAAAAAAGCAGAGAGAAACATGAAGCCAAACATCACTGACTTCATTCAAGTGGCCTTCATAATGGGAATAGCTGAAGAGTTGGGGAAAAAAATCAGGAAGCAGCTAAACAGGAAACCTGTTACATTTAAAGAAATCATCTATTAATTTTAGATTATTATAAATTTACTTTATACATGCATAGATATACATTCTGCATGATTCCAACATACAGAAGCCAAAAGGTAAGGGATTTTAGTCCAACTTTTGAACTAAAATGTCATTGATTCACTCAGTTTCCTTAAATTGAGTTTATATAGGCTTTCTTGACCAAAATGAGACCAAGGAGTTTAATCTCCTTTACCTTGGTGAATAGACTGAAATGGAGGAAAGAAATTTTTGGAATTCCTTTATTAAACTTTCAAAAACCAGGCTCAGAGAAGTTAAATGGTTTGTCCCAGGCTGCATAAGTCAGGACAGGCCAGTTGCCAGTCCTGTCTCTGGATGCTCAGCCACAGCCTCTTGGCAACGTCTTATTGCCAATTCTACATAGGGATAAAGGTGCCCATGCTGTCTTATCTACTTAATGTGTTGACGGAAGTTCAAATTCACATGACAAATTAAATAGGCATTTTGATCCTGTTTTAATTTGGTAAACATGTGAATATATCACCTTAATGGAGTCAGAAAGAAGAATCAGAAGATAATGATAAAATCCTATGTTAACTCGCTTCCTAAGACAACTTCCTCCCTAACATACCAATAAAGGAGAAAGCAAAATCTAAATTGGAACTATATTGCTCAAAATTCAAGGATGTTTCACTAAGGAGCAGAGATTCATGCTGATAACTTGGATACATTTTGAACTATGCATCAGGAAAAATGGCGCAATGATCCAATTCATACACAGTAGAACTGATTTTTGGGGAACGTGGCAGGAGGTCATTGATAGAAACTAGCTCAAACACAAGTAGCTAAATTGAAGTGCAATAGGAGAGTAAAATGAGTGGACAAAGAAATGGAAGATCCCAGTAATAGTTTTTTTATTTTATCTGATTATAACAACCCTGGGTTCATAAAAATATCTAATAATATTTGATTTGGCTAATTTTTTTCATTTGGATACTTTCCTTGAGAGCTCTTTTGCTGGGCTCAGAAGTTTCAATATTTAGACATTGTACAAAAGGATGAATATTGACACTGTTTCCACAATGGCCCTGTGGTTAATGAGAAAAAAATGGTAGTCTGGGCATGTTCCCAGTGTTTATTTACATCCTCTCAAAATTGGTCATCGGATAAAAACAATGAAAGTAAAGGATGATAAAATTAATAGTAATTTAGACTTCTTCAATGATATCTTTCTTCTTTTAAAAAAGGAAATGACTTCTACTTTCCCAAATAAATTAGCCCTTGAATTTCACAGCTTTAAGTTTAGTTTCTCCAATAATTAGCAGAAACACAGGATACTTTTGCTAAAGGCGTTTTTAAGTGTGCTGATAAAACCTATATTATTTTTAAGACCATGGATTATTTTCACAAATCAGTAAAACTCCATAGAGATTGAATTTAATCCAAATACGCTTTAAAGTAGCATTTCAATCAGATTTAAAACTGTCAGGTGTTAAAAGGGCGGAAGTTGTGAGTAAGCAAAGAAACCACAGGTATTATTTTTATAAATAGTAATCACCAATTTGCCAAGAGGGAACATACAGGAAACATATGTAGTTTAAAAGCTATTCATTTTCTTTTTGTAATAAAAAATTTTATCCCCAAGTTAAACATTTTTTTCTAATTGGATGGTTTCTGAAATTGTGTATCACAAAAATTGAGAACCAAAAACATTTTTAATTAAAATCAACAAGGGAGTACAAATTTTTCCTAATTCTTGATTAAAGATGTTAGGATGAGAACAATAGAATGAAGGTAAGTTACCTCCTCTCTCTCTCTCTCTCTTTCTGTGTGTGTGTGTGTGTGTGTGTGTGTGTGTGGTGTGTGGTGTGTATTCCTTTTCCCAGCCCCTAGATGACAACCGCAACAACCTCATCCTGAATCTCTTTCGAACATGATCCTGAAAATGGATTGCCTTGGTGGCATAAGTCAAGCAGCTCACTTACAGTAAAACATGCTTCCTTTTCCCCCTGTTAATTAGACTTTCATATCTCTACTCCTCCCAAATATGTTCCAGATAAGAGGGTAAGAATATTAAAGTATTTGAAGCTATGTAAATCCCAGATCTCCTCTTACTTCTTATTTTTCACCAAATGACCATATATTATATGAAAGAAAATAGGTTATGATTTATGGCAGGTCTAATGATAATTTTAAAAGGTAACTATTTACCGATATACAGGACACAAGGAGATATCTTCACACTCTCTCTCCTCATACAAGGTATCTGGGCATTCCTGGCCTCCATTGGCTGCTTCTTGGATGATGATTCTGTATCGAGACTGTTTTATTGTAGCATTTCCTGAAGTAAAGGAAAAAGAAAATTACATACTGCCCTTTTATGTTGATGCAGATCAAAATTCAGGTAGCAATTGAAAAAAAAAGAGAGAGAGATAAAGTAAGCACATGTGGAAAGTCAACCTGGGAATGAAAATAACAAGCAAAGACCAGGAGTTAACACTCCATCTTACTTTTATGAAATAAACACACAATACTTAATAATGATGATTTCAAATATAATTATTTCCCACTGTCTTAATATGTTTGATTAGAATCTACCTTACCAATGGCATAAAAGTTTTATGCAGAGGGGCCCCAGAAACCTTATTTGTTCTCCAAACAACAGCTGAAATCTCTGGTGTTTTATTATTAGCAACTCAGTCCCTTGAGTAAGGGATTTCTCCTTCCAGGCTACTTTTTATAATGCAAACAAAACACACCTATAATAATTAATATATTAGTCACCTATTCATTTATGGATATTAGTTTATTAGATTTCTTATTCCTCATAACCTCATAACCTTATAACCATATATATATCATTGGAATTTAGGAAAGAGGCACTAAAATTGGGAAAGAACAAAATCTTGTTTACTTCAGGGTTTTGCCGAGAAATAGAAGTATTAATAGGAACATCAACAGAAAAACAACTGATGTTCACTTTAATGTGTTGAGGCACTCATTTCACAATCTTTAGATGCCTTCTGAATCAACATCAACAACAAAAATCACTTATCATTAAAGTGCTTAGCAGCTATTTCAATGACTATGTGGAAGACAGACTATTTTCACTGTAAATGCAGACAAATCTCTGACCTACAGAACTTACCATTAAGCAAGAAGAAAAGGGGCAGACATATACATGACTAGTTAGAAGACATTGCAGTGTGAGCAATGTCAGAGAGTGACACAGTGTTAGGTAGGTATAGAAGAAACAGAAATCATTTTTGACTTTGCCAACCAAAGAGGGCTCATGAAGGAGACAAATTTTTATCTGTTTTGAGGGCCTTGATGGCTAAATAGAAAAAAATCATATATCTATGAATGAATGAAGCCATTCAGGCCAAGGAAACACTTTGAAGAAAGGCACTGAGATGTAAGAGTGCAAGGCATTTATTTACAAAGACAGACACGTAACTAACTACACTCAGAAGAAAGGTATGTGAGTATGGCTCTGAGTGTGAGCACGTGGAGAAGGCGGCAGAGAGGGAGGATTCTGTTATATCAGTGAGGGTTATAAATAATGGAGAGAAAAGACAGTGTAAGAGAAGATGGAATCAGTTGGTAGGTTTGGTACAAATAATGGACCTACCCATACCAAGAAGTTAACTTATAGAAAGCCAGTACAATGAAATAAGAAGAATTTATTAAAATTATATATGCATTTAAAAAAAAAATCATTAATACTAGAAGACTCACAGTGAGAAGCAACTCACCCACTATGAAAGCTTCCTTATTCTCTGTCTTCCTTTTCAGAGGGAACACTTTCAACTGCTTCTGTATTTAATTTTTCTATGGTTACCTCCAAATCTATAAATACTATGCTTATGTCATTACTTCTTGATTTATGAACTTCAGACATTACGTATTGACTTTCTGCAGTAATTGACAATTTACTTTGTACCATCTTTCAATCTTCGATAATGATGTTGCTATTTTTATGCCTCTACTGGTTATTTAATAACCCATATTTTTTTAAGCCCTACCCCTCACTCCTGTCCTCCATCAGACCAGTCACCATGGCTCTGCATAGTCCTCTTGGGTAGAGGAGCTTTCTCCCTGCCACCACCCACCTTCCTGCTACATTAGGTCATGACTCCCACTGTCGTATCATCAGTTTCTCTACTTTTTGGTCTTACCCATTAATGTTGTCATCCATAAAGGTCTGTCCTCCACTAATGGCCCTCTCCTTTTGTTTTTGAGAAGGAATTAGGGCCTTTAAAATTCCTTTCCTATTATTTTTAATGAGATCCTCAGAAGGAGGACAGACCAGCACCTTTGCACATCTTATGACCTTGAACTGGAAGTTAAGGAGACGTACAGGATCTTTCCCATCTGTTCCCCCTAGATTCCCTCTTTGTTCTTCTTCAACCTGCTTTATACCCAGAGATGGGCTGCATTGGTAGCCCCCCGGCTTATTGGCTTCTGTTTGGGCTTTGCCAATGGGGGAATGGGACATACAAAAGAAAAGAAAAAAAGGGCAAGAGGAGGGATAGAGACATCAGGATATTTATTCCACCAGATTCCATCCTCTGTATTGCCTCACATTTTCTCCCTACCTCTAACAAAAGCCACAGTTCCTATAGAGTGGAATTTGCCTATAGCTATTAAATACTTTTGTTTTATTCCACTAAATGTTTCTGCCTCACCAACTTTACGGCTCCTAACTTTCACTAGCCCAGGTCCTAAAGCATCATACCCTGTTAGTCTACCCTAACACTTCTCATTCCTTTGTAAATAGTCCCTTCATTAAATCTTCCTCAGTTGCCCCATTTGAGTGGGCTACCTCTTTCCTAGCAGAACATGCCAATAAAGTCAAAGGACAGATGCTGCTATTTGAAAGAGTAAATGCTGTAATTGGCCCCGTTTTAAATGTAGTTAAGGTTCTGTGAGGAGTTTAGAAATAGACGCTTAAAGAGAAAAAGAGGGTTACCAAGACAGCTCTGCATCATAATAATACAAAAAGCTATCTTTATTTGGGTGGGAACAATCTTCTGTAAATAATTATGCCGTTAGGAAAAAGTATCTTCCCCTACTCCCAATTAATGTCAATTATACTGTATTATCTCTGTTTAGCCTATACTGTACTATTTAGCCTCAGAATGTTTTCTTGAGTGTGGGTTTGTGTGTTTGTGTGTTTGTGTGTTTTGTCCAAATATTATCTTAGGAGTCTATAAATAAAGATTGAAAACAATACAAAAAAACGAAAGGGATGCCTTCATCTCACATGGAGGGAGAAACCCGAAGCGAGACTACATACACAGCATGGATCAATACCTCTCCCTTTACACTAAACATGCACATGTACACACACGCACACACCATACACACACGCTACACACTCGCATACAGAGGTAGTCTGCCTTTATGGTGTGACTCCAGGTAAAATAATCTAAAGTTTGAGAAAAATAGTTGCATTGATTTTCATGCCCTACGGATATTCAGATGGAGGCTGAAAAGCATAGATCCTCTAGTGAAAATCAACATTTAGTATCAAAGTAAGATTTTCCAGAGGAGAAACTGATCCACACTGCATAAATGAAGAAAAATGTACATGTCTTTGAACAGAGAGAGTTAAGGGAGGATCTTAAGCTAGGGAAACAACACCAGAGATGTGTGAACTATCTGTTAACAGTCTCTCTCTCTGTGTGTGTTTGTGTATGTATGTGTGTGCATGTATATTTCCTTGCACTTTGCAATGGACATATTTGGCATTCAATTTTAAAGAATTTTCCTGTCCTTATGATGTAAATGCCTCAAATTATGGCCAAACCTATAGCAGAATCCTTTACACACAACAGACTTAAGTAGCGTTGTGGGAAACTCAAGGGCAGGCAGTGTACACTTCAGACAGAGCAGTCAATGATCTTCTTATTTTGTCAGAGGTGTTTGAACCAGAGCAACTCCATCTTGAATAGGGGCTGGGTAAAATAAGGCTGAGACCCACAGGGCTGCATTCTCAGATGGTTAAGGCATTCTAAGTCACAGGATGAGATAGGAGGTCAGCATAAGATACAGGTCATAAAGACCTTGCTGATAAAACGGGCTGCAGTAAAGAAGCCAGCTAAATCCCACCAAAACCATGATGGCCACAAGAGTGACCTCTAGTCATCCTCACTGCTACACTCCCACCAGCTCCATGACAGTTTACAGATGCCATGGCAACTTCAGGAAGCCAGCCTACTGGTCTAAAAAAAGGAGGCATGAATAATTCCCACCTTGTTGAGCATATCATCAAGAAATAACCATAAAAATGGGCAACCATCAGCCCTCAGGGCTGCTCTGTCTATGGAGTAGCCATTCTTTTATTCCTTTACTTTCTTAATAAACTTGCTTTCACTTTGCTCTATGGACTTGTCCTGAATTCTTTCTTGCATGAGATTTCAATGATAGACTGCATTAAGAAAATGTGGCACATATACACCATGGAATACTATGCAGCCATAAAGAAAGGATCAATTCATGTCCTTTGCACGGACACGGATGAAGCTGGAAACCGTCATTCTCAGCAAACTATCACAAGGACAGAAAACCAAACACCGTATGTTCTCACTCATAGATGGGAATTGAACAATGAGAACACTTGGACACAGGGCGGGGAACATCACACACTGGGGCCTGTTGAGGGGTGGGGGCCTGGGGGAGCGATAGCATTAGGAGATACACCTATACGAGTTGATGGGTGCAGCAAACCACCATGGCACATGTATACTTATGTAACAAACCTGCACATTGTGCACATGTACCCTAGATCTTAAAGTATATATATAAAAAAATAAAGAATCCTCTCTTAGGGTCTGGATCAATATCCCTCTCCTGTAAAAATTTCACCTCATGATATAATAAGCCAGCATGAGGGCTGTGGCAAGAGAGAACAATAATTCCAGAATTCCAAGAGGTAACTAGCAACAAAAGAAGTAGAGTCTGAGGCAGCCCCCAGTGTCATGGTTTGAAGCCAGGTAAGAGAAGATGGGCAAAGGCCAAGTAGTAGCTCTCAGACAGTGATGTCAAACAACACCTCCTTTTCCACTGAATACTCAAGAAAAAGTGATTTTGGGAAGTAGCTATAGAGAGGGGAGGATAGTGGCTTTGCCACTGGACTACATTTAGATCACCTATGTGTGTAAAACATATTAAATGTTTCTAGGAATTACCATCTTAATCTATGTCAGATCCATGTCTGGGCATTTTACATATGCATATGCTCCCTTATTTTATTATTATAACTTCTTATCAGACTGGTATTATTATTCCCATTTTACAGATAAGAAAATGGGGCCGGGCGCAGTGGCTCACGCTTGTAATCCCAGCACTTTGGGAGGCCGAGGCGGGCAGATCATGAGGTCAGGAGATCGAGACCACGGTGAAACCCCGTCTCTACTAAAAATACAAAAAATTAGCCGGGCGTGGTGGCGGGCGCCTGTAGTCCCAGCTACTCGGAGAGGCTGAGGCAGGAGAATGGCGTGAACCCAGGAGGCGGAGCTTGCAGTGAGCCGAGATTGCGCCACTGCACTCCAGCCTGGGCAACAGAGCGAGACTCCGTCTCAAAAAAAAAAAAAAAAAAAAAAAGAGAAAATGGAGGGTGGAAGAGGTAATTTCCCAAAAATCACCTAGACAGAGTTAAAACTGTACTAGGCAGATATTTAGGCCCATGATATTTCCATTAAAAGAGACTTTATAGTATGATGAAGGGAAAGAAGGGAGCATTCGGGGGTGGGGGGTTGAGGGGAGAGATAGTCTACATCACTGTCCTTCTGTTATTCTAAAGGAATACTTCTTCCCTTCTAAGCAATTTTTCAATAGCACTCGCTTACAGTAGATTTCAGTGTTAAAAAAGTGCCATATTTGTAAGCTTTTGTGAGTGATGTTTCCAACCTCATTAGGCCTATGAAGACGAATAACAATAAATTAAAGTGCCTGTTTGCCAACATGAACAATTGCTCAAGCATGATTATGACTAATAAATAACTAGTTTAAATCCAGTTTTGATGTATGCATATTTTATCATCACTAAGTCATCAGGTATAATTATACTTGTTATTAATTATAGTCAAAAGAAATAACATTTAGAGAAGATGGTGACTTAAAGATTAAGAAGCATATTTACCATAGAAAGCACATGAATGGGCTACAAACATGGAGAGATGTTTATAGATTCTGTGTGAAGGTCTACACTAGTCTTTTCCAGAAAGATGATAACAAAGAGAGAAGAAATGAGTATGTAAAGAGACACTTTGGGTGATTTGCAGCTAGGTAAACTGGGGAACATCACACTGAATTAGTGTCATGAATGCTGAGCCCTGATGTCAGAGTTATTCGATTAATGAGTTAAAATAAAGAACTGACTTACTAAGTTTGCAACTAATCTAAAATGTAAGAGTAGGGGGACAGCAAGTGGGTGGTAGAACAGAAGTGAACAAAGGTACTGGCTGATAGGAGAGGCAGGGTTGGAGACGAACGTGTGGCCGGGAAATTGGGGGCATTGCTAGAGGCAAGGATAGGTGCAGAGTAGATGCAGGATAGTTATGTACCAGCAATGCATGGCAGTTATTCCAGCAGCAACCTGCAGAATTCTAATAGATTTCTAAAATTAACCTTTAGGGGTTTCCCTTGTTTCTCAAATATTCCTATTACCCATTAAACATCAGTGGTCTATTATGCTTCACAGCACCAGTATTGTTCCAGGCTTACCACCTTATAACTCCTGGTTCTCACCCTGAAGTTCTCTTTCCTCCTCTTCACTTATATATACAATTCACCACTCAAAAACAAAATTGAACCCATCCTGGTGATTCTTCTCTCACAAAGATTGAAACAAAAGGATGACGCCAATGCTTTTTAAGATTAATATCACATTAACAGTCACACATTAAATACTTCCTAGGGTTGAGTTGCAACCCTAACATCTGTTAGACTTTAGGTTATTTCTTTGACCTTGCTAAGCCTCAACTTCCTAAGTTGTAAAACAGGCCAACTAAAAGTTTCTAGTTCTTATAACTGCTAGGAGGATTACATGAGATACTGCGTGTAAAGCGTGAACACATTGCCAGGTGCAAGGAATTTTCTCTAGCATGTGAGTTCATGAAAGAAAAGAAAGATTTTAAAAAATAGAAGAAAAGTTTCAATAGTTAAATTTTCTGTAATTTAGAGAAAGAAAAAAAGATGACAAACCAGCTTTCCATTCAGAGCTGAGTCTCATTCCTGTTTTGTACATCTAGGAGCAGACAATGAATGGCTTAAAACCATTCCATGTTCCTGGTAAATTAAACTACAATTGCAAGGCAATAGTACCTACAACCATGTTCTCATATTATTAGAGAGGAATGGATAGGATGGTCAAACATCATGTTTTCTCAGGGCAATTCTAGCCAATACCTATTATCTTAGCTTAAATAATAATAACTCCTCCATTCACTCTCATAAATGTCTTGGTTTGTATGAAACATTATATGATCATTCAAAAACTATCACCCCCATGTGCATGTATAATAAGAAACATGTACATTTTATTTCTCATTCCAGCATTGGATTGCATTTCAAATGTGTGAAAAAGGTAGACTGACTGCACTGCTATTCTTAAAATTATCTACTCAACAGGATCACTGGACCTTTTTATTTCTTGCCACAGAATTCTGCTTGCACCATTCAAATATTCAAAGAAGGTTGTTTTGCGTCCCTCAACAAACTTGCTTGTGAAATATTGAATTAAACATTAATGGGAAAAGAGAGTACAGGGCTTACCTCAAAATAACCATAGCTACTCTATATGTGTTATTATAACAGAAACATCACAAATGGATGCTATAAAACTGAAGGTACTTAGCATTTATTCAAAAAGGAACATTAATATGAGGGGAAAACAACTTGGACTTGGAAAAAATTCCAAATTGTCATTAAGAAGGCTGTTTCTGGCCGGGCGCGGTGGCTCACGCCTGTAATTCCAACACTTTGAGAGGCTGAGGTGGGCGGATCACGAGGTCAGGAGATCGAGACCAGCCTGGCTAACACGGTGAAACCCTGTCTCTACTAAAAATACAAAAAATTAGTCAGGCGTGGTGGCGGGCGCCTGTAGTCCCAGCTACTCAAGAGGCTGAGGCAGGAGAATGGCATGAACCTGGGAGGCAGAGCTTGCAGTGAGCTGAAACTGCACCACTGCACTCCAGCCTGGGCGAGAGAGCGAGACTGTGTCTCAAAAAAAGAAAAAAAAAAGGCTGTTTCTAAGTCAATACTATGGACAGCAAAGATGGCAGTACAATATTAGGCAGCCTAAGTTTATTCACCTTTAAATCTGTGACTGAGTTATCAGAGTGAAGCATTTACCGCATACAGTGTTGTCATCATTAATAAATATTTGTGAGGTACCTGCTACATGTAGGCAACTCACCTAGGTGCTGGTGTTGTGCTGAAATGTACATACATGCATTATTAAATCTACCCAGTGCAGCAGAAGTGAAACTTGACAGATGGATAATAACGTAAAAGATCTCTTTAGTTTTATAAGAGTTCAGAAATGATAATATGAACTTTGTATTTATTATCCAAATCCATCAATCCAATATGTTCTCTCTTTGTTCAAGGAGAAATGGAGGCTTAAGTGCTTAAAAAAATGCAATGCCCTAGTAGAACTATGAGTAGGAAGCTTTTATATACTTCCTTACTATTCATCTTGGTGTTCCATATATAGAGCAGATCCATCAACAGCAGCATCTTCCCCTAAAATTCTCTCCCAGGCTAAACCTTGCAGTACTTCAAAATGAACACTGAGCTAAAGATTCTATCTATCTATATACAAATGAAATTAGGCAAAATTGCAAAGCTTTTCTGCTAAACTTTCCAGGAATGTTAAAAATGAGCTTCAGGATATCCATATACTTCTTTCTTTTGAAATACTGCCTGAAAAAATGTACTCTATATTTTTAAATTTGTATAATCATCATTCATTTTGCAACAGAAGCCAAATTCAACGGATCTGGCAACAGACAAGACTTTCAGAGCTCTGATTTCTAATCCCAGCTCATTGCTGAATTGCTATACGACCTTGGGCAAGGCACTTAAACTTTCAGAACTTCAATTTTCTTACTTGTCCTATGTGAGTAATACTGCTGAGACAATTCACAGGACAGCTGTTAGGAATGCTTAATTAAGTGGGATTTAAAGTTTTTTTCAAATGCTATATATATGTGGATGTGTAAATTATATATATATATATATATATATATATATATATATAGTGAACTTGAAATTTTTTATATGAAAGCCCTTTGTATAGACTTAAGAAAGAGCAATTCATGTTTATATCTGCATACACTATCCAGGATAAGAGTCAAGGCAAATACAAACTTCCTGCAGTAGACACAACACACTCGGAAGCCCAGGCCATAGTTCTAAATTTCCAGGGACTCCTTCCAATATCCTCAGCTTTCTATCCCCAACCACTGCTGTTCTTAAAACATCTCTGATTTAGAGAGAACTAATCTTACCCAATAGTGACCCACTTTGAGTCTGCCTTTCCTCAGTCTCTACATATCACAACTGAAGTCATCCATAGCTGATCTAATTGTGTCTAATTCCAGCCGCATATCAGAATCTCAGGGATGCTTTCTCAAATTCCTAGTGCCCCACCCTACTTTCAGAAACTCAAGCCAATTAAATGACAATCCCTGATGGGTGGAGCTCAAGTATTAGCATGTTTTAAAAAAATCTCCAGGGAGGAGAACCACTGATTTAGCACAATTAAAGCAGAGTTTCTTACGCATCCAATATGTAAAACAGGAAAAAGACCATAGGGCGTGCTTAACCAAGCAATAGAAAACAAATGAACACTAGCTAAATTATTACTGCTCTCAACCCATTTAAAAAATGCAACCTGCCCTCTAGCTAAGTCTATCATAATGGGTATAAATGGAATTGTGCAATATAAACAAGGGAGGTTAATAACAATACCTATAATGATAAGTCGCACTTGTCTTTTCTTCTTGTCAATGTGTTATGAAATGACAGGGATTTATTTATTTATTTTCCCAAATCCTGACCCCTTTCATTTTAGCAGAGGAAGTGACTATAGCTGCTTGCTACAACAAGGTCCCCTAATGTGTTGCATTCCATCAGCATTAAGACTGAAATACACTGAAACACCATTCTGCATGGGATACAGACAGGTTTTGAGAGGCACAAATGTCATCTAAGATATAAGCTGAAAAAATACTGCTGGAATTGGAGCTGAAGATGCTGTCATCATTGTTAGGCATGAATATTGAACTATATATCTGAAAACTGCTTTAACACAATTCATGTTGCCCTACTCTATAAATGCATTATGTCCTTAAGAATGCTGTTCAGGCCGACCATCGTGCTGATAGCTTGAGAGAGAAGCTAGCAGAGTGAGGACACAACTCAGAAAGGGCACAGATAGCACCACTGGGTCCTTGCATCCTCAGCTTTCACAGGACAGTGAAGTGTATCACTGGACCACTTGCTGTTAGGGAGCTTGCCATGTTCTGCCCATCACTCACTATGGCTCAACCACAAAAATTCTGGGCCTTTTTTTTTTTGACAAACTTTCCTCAATGTCCTTTCCATGATGGGTCTATATGGAAACATTGGTTTTCCTAAATGTAAGGTGAGGGAAATTACTCAGACACTAAATATCAGTTGTGATATTAAAATTTTTGTTTTGGAGGTGGTTGTAAAACATAACTAAGGGAAAATAACTCTGTGAATACAAACTAATTAAAATTAGGCTTTTCTTTCTTTTCTTTTTCTTTTTCTTTTTTTTTTTTTTTGAGACAGAGTTTTGATCTTTCACCCAGGCTGGACTGCAGTGGCACAATCTCGGTTCACTGCAAGCTCCGCCTCCCGGGTTCATGCCATTCTCCTGTATCAGCCTCCTGAGTAGCTGGGACTACAGGCGTCCGTCACCATGCCCAGCTAATTTTTGTATTTTTAGTTGAGACGGGGTTTCACCGTGTTAGCCAAGACAGTCTCGATCTCCTGACCTCGTGATCCGCCTGCCTCGGCCTCCCAAAGTGCTGGGATTACAGGCGTAAGCCACCGTGCCCGGCCAGGCTTTTCATTTTTAACCATAAATTTTAGCACAAGATAGACAAACACTCTTAATTATCTCTTTTATGCATAAGGTACATGTTAATGCTTGTATTGCTGTCATTACATTACACTACTTCCGCAGTGTCAACATGGTCACTAGCGTTCAAAATTTCTCTTTTGGCTTTACGTTGATGAAATAATGCGACTTTTTAGAATCAGTAAACCTGGAGCCCAAGGTCTGTGAACCTAGAAAAATTACTTATCTCTCAGTACCTCAAAGGGCAATAATAAGAAGACTTTATTTGGGGACTTTGAAGAAGAATAATCAGGTAATGAAATATCAAGTAGTTAATTCAGGGTTTGGCATCTAGTCAGCATGTAAAAATGTTAGTTGGGAGACAGATTAGCGTGAAGGATAGGTTTAGCATATTTCTTCTTTCTTTGTCTAGGTGACCCCTGCACTTCCTTTGAGACTGAGCAGGGCCACCACTTTCAAGAAGTTTTTTCCACCCCACCCTCACCTAAGCAGCCCTCTTCCCATGTTCCTACACCTCCACAAAGAACTCTGTTGCATCTCCTTGTCTTTTTGACTCTCTGTCTTTGAACAGTTGAGCCTCTCTAGGTCTTATTATAGTGCTTAAAGCCTAGTAAGGGACAAGCAAGGTGGCTCACACCTGTAATCTCAGCACTTTGCAAGGCTGAGGTGGCAGGATTGCTGAGGCCCACAAGTTTGAGACCAGCCTAGGCAGCACAGCAAAACCACCATATCTACAAGAAACAAATAAATAAAAATAAAATAAACCTAGTAAATAGTAAATTTACAAGTAGTAAATCATTGTTGAACAAATAAAAGAATGAGTGAAAAAAATGACTGAATTACCATTTAAAACTCATTTTTCTTCTGAATGAGAAGATGGAGACATTAGCTTCCAACAATATAGGAAACTGCATGCCTAGAGAACCTCTCCTGAAAGGTTGGTTTATTTATTTATTTATTGAGACAGGGTCTCACTGTGTCACCCAGGCTGGAATGCAGTGGCAATATCATAACTCACTGCATCTTCAATTTCCCAGGCTCAAGCAATCCTCCCACCTCAGCCTCGAGAGTAGCTGGGACTACAGGAGTGTGCCAACGCACCTCTTTGTTTTTTGTAGAGACAAGGTTGCCCTTTGTTGTCCAGGCTCATCTCCAACTCCGGGGTGCAAGGAATCCTCCCACCCTGGCCTCCCAAAGTGCTGGAATTACAGGCATGCACCACCATGCCTGGCCAATTTTTACCTTTTTAAGAAATTTTTAAACAAATCAAATGAACCCAGAGTTCACATATGTCAGCTTCCATAATCATCAGCATATGACCTACCTTGATTCATCTATACCCATGCCCACATACATACGCAGATTACTTTAAAAAAATTCAGAAAGCACATTATTTACATGCAAATATTTCAGAATATATTTAAAAGACAATAACTTTTTAAAACTGTTTTTAATATCATAGTAATATATAATATCATAGTAATATACCTACTTATACCAATTCGCTTAAAATATTAATAAATACCCAATCATTATTTGGGCTATAATTTGTTGACATGTCCTATAAGTTCCTTCTCCTTTTATTTTCATTTCCCTTGCAATTCTCTTTGAAATGTTTTTAAAGTGTTTTATAAATCCATGCCTAAAAAAACATTAAAGTCAGGAGACTGTTTGGAGCACTGGCCCTCGGGAAAATTTCTCCATCACTGATTGGTGAGAGCCTGGGATTTACTGGATAAGAGAAATCAGGAAAGAGGAGGCAAAACCTACAACCTCCACCACACACACACACAAATAAAGAAAACCCAAGATGAGAACTATTTATACATGCTCTGAGTTCTAGAAGAAGAATACTGAAATAGTCTAAGGAGAAGATACCATTCTAGAAATTGAAGCTACGACCAAATAAAAGAAATTATTCCTGACCTCAAGGACTTTTCATTCCAGTAGAGAGAGAAAACCAATTTGAAAAGAAATAAGCTAAACATTTAGTGTTTCATAAAGTAATTAAATACTGTGCAAAAAAAATACTGTGCAAAGCAGCAAAAGAAACTAGCATCAGAGTGAACAGGCAACATACAGAATGGGAGAAAATTTTTGCAATCTACCCAACTGACAAAAGTCTAATATCCAGAATCTACAAGGAATGTAAACAAATTTACAAGAAAAAAACAACCCCATCAAAAAGTGGGCAAAGGATATAAACATACCCTTGTCAATAGAAGACATTTATGTGGGCAACAAACATACTAAAAAAAGCTCATCATCACTGATCACTAGAGAAATGCAAATCAAAACCATAATGAGATGCCACCTCATGCCAGTCAGAATGGCAATTATTAAAAAGTCAAGAAACAATAGATGCTGGCTAGGCTGTGGAGAAATAGGAATGCTTTTACACTTTTGGTGGGAGTATAAACTAGTTCAACCACTGTGGAAAACAGCGTGGTGATTCCTTAAGGATCTAGAACCAGAAATACCATTTCACCCAGCAATCCCATTACTGGGTATATACCCAAAGGATTATAAATTATTCTACTATAAAGATACATGCACATATATGTTTATTGCAGCACTATTTACACTAGCAAAGACTTGGAACCAACCCAAATGCCCATCAATGATAGACTGGATAAAAAAAATATGGCATATATATACCATGGAATACTATGCAGTCATAAAAAGGAATGAGATATGTCCTTTGCAGGGACATGGATGAAGCCAGAAGTCATCACTCTTCAAACTAACACAGGAACAGAAGACCAAACACCACATGTTCTCACTCATAAGTGGGAGTTGAACAAAGAGAAGACATGGACACAGGGAAGGGAACAACACGCTTCGGGGCCTGTCGGGGGGTGAGAGGGACATGGAAGGGAGGAAGGGCATTAGAACAAACACCTAATGCATATGGGTCTTAAAACCTAGATGATGGATTGATGGGTGCAGCAAACCACCGTGGCACATGTATACCTACGTAAGAAACCTGCACATTCTGCACATGTATCCTGGAACCTAAAATAAAAAAAAAATACTGTGCAGAAAAAAAAAAAAAGAGCATGCGATGCGTGTCTGTGTGTATCTTTCCATGTGTGCCTGTAGCAGGTGGGGGGCAGGGGGAGTGTTGGCAGGGGAGAAGGTTTTGCAATTTTAAATTTCAAAATCTTCAATGAGAAGAGAATATTTGAGTAAGAACTTGAAGGAGGTAGGGGGTCATCTAATGTAGTATCTGAGGAAGAACAAGTCAAGGCAGAGCTGATATTATGTGCCAAGGCCCAGAGTCAAATTCCAGACAGAGCAACAGTGCAGGTGTGGCTGGATCATTGAAAGGAGGGAATGAGAGGAAAAGAGGGCCACTTCCCCACATACACACACACACACACACACACACACACAATTGGATTTCTACCTGGAACCATATCAAAAATAAATTAGTAAAGACTTTGATGTAAAAATTTCAGAAGAAAAATATAGGCTAATATTTTTATATCTTTAGGATAAAAAAAGTATTTTAAAACATAAAAAATAAAAGCCATAATGTAGTTGGATAAATTCAACTACATTAAAATTAAGCATTTCTCTTCCCCAAATGACAAGCTTCATTCTGAATGGGGATAATTTTACTACATGTAACCACAGAAGTTTAATATGGAGAATATAATCTTCAAAACAATAAGAAAAACAATTCAACCACGTGAGTCACTTACCAAGTGCTTTACATGAATCAACTCACTCAGTCCTCATAAGAACCTATAACAATTACTCTTGTCATTCCCATTTTGCAGGTAAGAAAATGGAGACACAGAGAGCTTCTGTTCCTCATGCAAGGTCCCACTAAGTGGTTGAGAGGGTTTGGAACTCAAGCAATCTGGGTCCATAGTGTGCATTCTGCTTTGTTGCCTGTCACAAAAATGAACCTCTCCCTGGTCCCATTCCCTCCAATCCTTAGATGTTCTCAGCTGAAGAAATGCAATCCAGTAAAATAATTTGGATTAATGGCAACTCTTCCCAGAAATTAAAACTCAAAGCCAGTTAGGATCCTGGCCTGGAAAGAAAGCCAATAAAGACTGGGACCAGCATCATGGATGGGCAGGTGATCTGTGCAGGCTCAGGGGTGGTTTAGGGCTCTGTGACAATAGTCTTGAAATTCTCAATAATTTTTTGAACACTGAACTCCACATTTTCCCATTTTGCACAAGACCCTCAAATTTTGTCACTGATCCTGATAAGAAGCGATGGGAATGTGGAGACTTTGTGAGATACCTTGGATCTTTGGAACCATTTTACTCCTTGGACGCTTACACTCAGGAGAGGTGGCTAAAAAGGGTCTGTGCCTTGCTGAAATCCAGCCAATTGCTTACTACTGTTTCTATTAAATCCGTTGAGCAGGGAAGAGTGTTTGCATAATCATCCAGTTATGTGAATTACACAGGATGGATGGATGAAAAATTGAGTGCACTCCAGGTCATGAAGACATGCTATTAAACAATATTGAGTTATGATAATTCATATGCTTACCTACTGCTGTGGTTTCAATATTTGCACCCTCCAAAACTCATGGCAAAAGTGAATCCCCTATGTGGCAGAAGTGAGAGGTGGCTCCTTTAAGAGGTGACTGGATTTTATTTATGGATTTATGGGATTATGGATCACCGGAGTGGGACCAGTGGCTTTATAAGATGACAAAGAAAGACCTAAGCTCACAGGATCAACCCTTCACCATGTGATGCCCTGTGCCACCTTGGGACTCTGCAGACTCCCCACGAGCAAGAAGGCTCTCACCAAATGCGCACCCTCAACCTTGAACTTCCCAGCCTCCAGAATTGTAAGAAATAAATTTTGTTTCTTTATAAGTTACCCAGTTTCAAGTATTTTGTTATAAGTAACAGAAAACAGACTAAGATAACTTCAATTCCCCTTTTCTATTCAAGAAAATATTTTCCTCATTTCTTGCCCAGATAATTGAATGGTCCCCTAATTTTTCCACTGGTTTCCAATGTCATCTCACCTCATTATTTTCTATACTATTTTCTTTTTCTAAAACATAAATGTGATTTTATCACACTCATGGTTAAAATTTAAATTCCACCAGAATTCCAGATAAGATACAAACTCGGTAGAATGTCTGCACGAGCGGGTACCTGCATAACTCCTTATTTCTTATCATTCCCCCATATGGGTTGTGTGTACCAAGCATCATTAGCCACCTGTAATTCATTTAATTACAAAGTACTCTCACACAGCCAAGCTTCTGCACACATATCTCCTTGTAAACAGCTTTACTACTTGTAAACAGCTATCCCATGTTTACCTGGTAACTCCTGATCTACTAAGTCTCACCTTCTCAGTCACATCCTCCCCAATCACAGGACTCCCTTCTCTCTGGCTCCATAATGTCCTGTACTCATTCCTGTTATAGAAAACATGTGTTTGCATGCCAGAATTTCTATTTAAGTGCTCTGTGATAAAAGTAACCTCATTTTATTCATCTTAATGTAACTAGCAGTTGGCATAAAACTTGGTATATAGTAAGCCCTAGAAAAAGGTTTACTTACTCATCCATTATTATTCATTCAACAAATATTTAGGCACTTACTTTGTGGCAGTCACCATTCAACATGTTTCAGCAGAGAATAAGACATGGAACTTCCATTCCAGTTGCGATAATGATAATTGCTGTGAGAAAATAATATAGAGTAATGAAGAAGAAAAAAAAAACAGGGAGAAGGGGGATTTTTAAATAGGGTAGTCAGAGACAGACTCTCTGTGGCAATGGCATTTGAACTGAAAACAAAGTGTTGAATAAAAGCACCCAAGGCACCCAGGCACCACTAGAGGCCAGGAGTTTGAGACCATCCTGGGCAACATAGAGACTCTACCTCTAAAAACATAAAACAACAATCAATCAGGCATGGTGGCACACACCTGTAGTCCCAGCCACTCAGGAGGCTTAAGCCCAGGAGTCAGAGGCTGCAGTGAGCTATGACTGCATAATTGTACTCCATCAGGTGGCAAAGCCAGACCCTGTTTCTAAAAAAATGTAAAGTTTTAAAAAGGCACCCAGGCAAAAGGCTAGAAGAGATTCTCAGAAAGAGGGAACAGCAAGTGAAAGTCTGAATGAGATGGAAAAAAGCTTGGTCAGAAAGGAGGCTGACATAGCTAAAGGGAAGTAAAGGAGGCAGTGGAAGGTATTAGGGTGAGAGTTCACCAAATCACACAGCACCAGACAGCAAGGGTGGAGTCCTCTTAACGAGGTCTTCCAGGTGAAGGGAGATCCACTTCCATAGTAGTTCTTGTGCCTCGACCCTCTATACCTCCCTCACCTACGTCTCCTGTGGAGATGTAAATCATGACTTTGGCAACAAGAAACTGACATGTTTCTTGTTATGATATCCTGTCTCCTTTTCTTTCTTTGGGATACATCTCCTCAGAAAATGCACATATTCTTCTTCTTCTCAGCTGTGCTCACCCAAGGAGAATGTTTTGCTATTCAACATAGGCTGTGGCCAGGTAGGAAAGCCTGTCTAATTCTGGGGTTGAGAAGCAGCTGATATTTTGATCTCTCTCTGCATTGATTAACTCTCAGTTGTTTCTGATTTCTGGTGGAAGGAAGGACAGTTCGGGAAAAGATGGAATTCTTCAAGGTTCAAGACCATGTATAACCTTGTTGGTCATATATAATGTTATTTTACATTCTTGCAATGTCTACATTCTTGCAATGTTACATTGCATGTTTACATTGCAAGAATATAAAATAACATTATACATGATAAACAGGTCCTAATGTTTAAATACTAAATGTTATTATTGTTCCACTATGAGAGCCCCCCCTCACTCTCTCTGTTCGACATACACACATACACACACACATACACACTCACATAAACATACACACTGCTAAGTATCTTCTGTTTATAAAATTCATAATGTTTATGGCTTGAGCTTAAATAGTCATGAATACTACAACTTACTTGGGGTAGAAAAAAATACATAATGGAGAAAATTATCACATATTGAGCAACTTTGCATGGGATAAGAAAGCCCTATGAGTTGTTGTCTTACAGATATTACATGTTATAGCTACATTACACATGAGCATATAGTTTCAGAGATGTTAACTAAAATTCAAAATACTGCGAAAAAGTGACAATACCAGGAGTCCACCAGAAGTCTGTTAGATTCCAAAAAAGGTCAAGCTCTTCCCAGTACCCATGAACAAATAAGACAGAAGCTTAAGACAGAATATAATTCAGTGCGAAACTAAATATAATCAAACATCCACTCAAAAGCATCGTGGTCATTCAGCAATGAGAGAGGATATTGCTGGCTCAAGTTAGAAATTAACACACTTGCAACAGAACTTGTCACCACATTTGCGTGATCTGTATTCCTTTGGTTATCCATAAGGTCTCAAAATACAATATGACAAACATATTTTAGATATCAGCAAATTAAATCTAACTTGGAAAGATTTCAAAAGGCAGAGAGTCTATCATTCCTAGCATACTTATTTTTGGATATTTTATTTATTATCATTGAAAACATGCCATTCAAGAAATATTCTATCTGAACCATCTATATGTAGCAACTAAATTTCAAAACAACTTCAAAAGATTCACAGACTATCCAGGGCTGATTTTTCTACTAGGGGACACTTAAAAGTTGTTTGTCTAAACCATGAGCAATCTATTTCATTTAAGCATAAAGTAGCTTGTTGATTTTTAACCATACATAAATTATTTGATGTTTTTATAAAACCTGAAGTTTCAAATTGACATATTAAGATTCTAATGTTTAACTCCACCTCTAATTCTAGGCTTTACTATAATAATATAAATTAAACACTTTATAAATCTACCATCATATTAGCTAATCCAGTGAGTCAAAAACCTCCGGAAACCACACTCTAATTTAGAAATCACATTGAAATGGAACTAAAGCCAAGGAAGCAAAAAATAACTAATTTATTCTTTTTAATTGCAGAAGATTATTTAATAAACTGAAGGAAACACCCCAGGTAAATCAAAGCTAATTTATTCAATTTCTTCATAGGAAGTACATCAAAACACTAAAAATATACTTCTAATTAGAATGGGTACCTTGGTTTCTATAAAACAACTCATTTACCTCTATAGACAAATAAGAATCATATTATATTGTCTGCAGAGAATTCTACAGATATGAGAATGAAACCAGCCAGAAGTAAAAGCATTTTGTAAGGAAAGAACACTCACATTGAAGGAAACACAGATTTTTGCCACCAATGCTAACAATAAATCATTTTAAATATCCATGTGCCATAGGATTTATTTATGGTAACATAGCTTGGCCGTTCCATGAAGGAAATCAATAGTGCTTTAAAGTCACTATTAGATATAAACTAAGACAGCATAGTATTGCATTTCAGATGTAAAGAACAGAACTCCACAAGCCAAACCTACATTTGCTTATTTTTCTGTTTTTTAAATTTATTTTGTTTTCTTTGGTATGTTGGTTTATTTTATAAGACAATCAAGACAGCACTGTTTATCATAGACCACTGATAGGAATCATAGCCAAGGCATTTCGGTAAGAATACAAGTACACAAAGACTGCACATTTTGCTTGTTTGAAGTAAAATATGGCTCAGATCATACTCAGAGTGAGTAATATCAGACTCAGATCATACTCAGAGTGAGTACCTCATTCTCCCAGTTTCTATTCCACATGAAGGTGTTATTCTACCACATTTCTGTTCTCTGGAGCTTCATTTTCCTTTTCTGTATTTCTACCTAATTGACAACAGCCCTTTTCCCAAACCAAAGCTGTGAAGTAAAAAAAACAAAAAAACAAAAACAAGAAAAAAACAACAACAAAAAAGCAAGCCTTTTCTATTGGAAACATGCTAGTCTCTTCCAATAGTTTAGCACCCAGAGTGTAACTAGTGGAGGCACAAGAGAGGGATGAGCCAGGTTCTGAGCTCCCTCCGAAAAGCAGAGCTTGAGCCTGTTGGAGAGGCCAACCTCCCTGCGGAACACCACAAGCCCTGTCCCGAGGGATGCTCCTGCAACAGTCCCTGCCGCCTTTGTGCATCACTGTTCCCTCCCCTTCCACATGAGTCTCTGGCCTCAGGGGCTGCTCCAACAGGCTTCTGAGAAACTGAGGGACCTGGCACAAAAATATTATACAAACTGGGGCCAGGCACAATGGCTCACATCTGTAATCCCAGCACTTCAGAAGGCTGAGGCAGAAGGACAGCAAAAGGAGTTCCAGACAAGCCTGGGCAACATGGCGAGACCCCATCTCAATAAATAAATAAATAAATAAATAAATAAATAAATAAATAAATAAATAAAGGGCCAGGCATGGTGGTTCATGCCTATAATCCCAGCACTTCCAGCATTACTTCCAGCTGTAATCTAAGCTGTAATCCCAGCATTTATAGTTCCCATCACACCCATAGGGTTTTTTTCTTACATTTGGACATCTGCCAGATCTGTTATAAATTCCCATCAAGCCCACCCCCCTACCCCTGGCTTTTTTTTTTTTAGACTGAGTCTCACTCTGTCACCCAGGCTGGAGTGCAGTGGCATGATTTCAGCTCACTGCAACCTCTGCCTCCCGGGTTACAAGCGATGCTCCTGACTCAGCCTCTTGAGTAGCTGGGACTGCAGGCGCGTGCTACCACGTCTGGCTAATTTTTTGTATTTTTAGTAAAGATGGAGTTTCTGCATGTTAGCCAGGATGGTCTCGAACTCCTGACTTCCTGATCCACCTACCTCAGCCTCCCAAAGTGCTGGGATTACAGGCATAAGCCACTGCGCCCAGCCAAGCCCCCTTTTACCTAATGTAGCTTAAAGTTCTTCGATCCTTAAAAACTAAAATAGAGTTGATTAAAACAACACAGTAGGTGCTTGTCACAGATTTCTTAAACAATCTATTGGTCTGTGGTTACATCCAATGCTTCTCTAATATAGTGGTTTTCAAACTTTAGTGTGTCTTAGAATCAGTAAGGAAGTTAATTTAAAAATGCAGATTTTTAGGCCCCAGTTCCAACTTCAAAATCAGAATCTCTTAGGGTTCTAGCAAGCATACCACACAGATCTGAGCTGAAGGTTTGTAGACCACATTTTCAGAAACCTGTTCAATTATTTTAAGTTTTACCCACAGGTTAGTCTCGGACACTAAAAGATTGCACATGACCACAATTTTGCATTTCACCTTATATATGGCCTTGGGTTTTTATCAAGAATGAAACCCTATCGGATAGCGTATTGCATTTCCCATAAACATATGGTTGAAAACTGTAACTACTACCCCAGTTGGTGACTTTGAAGCACAAGTGGGAAATGACTTTAAGAAATTAGCAATTCAATAGGCTTTGCTTCCCTGAGATATTCACGCAACTTCACTACAGGTAATAGACAGACTGATAGACAAATGAATGAACAAACAAGTACACAAAAAATAAATTAAAATGATAGAATCTTTTCCCTTTTAACCACATTTGCCAGGAAAACAGAGACAAATCTGATGCTCTAAGTCTCACACATTCTGTGGCCAGCGTCATCACATATGTTCTTGCATTAAGCTATGCAAATTTTTATGAGGAAAATTGAGCTGTGAAGGTAGACTAACTTCTCGTTCAGCAGTTTGCTAGGTTTGCTTAAGCAAATTGGTTCTTGCTAACATCTATTTATTTGACATGGATTTACTAAGTTCTGTTCTGCCTTAAGTTTATTTCTTGGTACTTTGGGGACTGAAAACTGAAAAGGGCAAGGTTTAAGCCCTCAAGGAGTTCACAATCCTTCAGAGGAACACAAAACACCTTTACCAATAGCCACACTGCAAACATTTCAGACAGAGCACGGGACTTAAGAGGGCAAAGTGTTTATTTCCAGCAGAAGGGTCAGAACAAACTCTGTGGAGGGGGCTAGGATTTAGGCTATAGTAAGATTTGGGCAAGCAGTAGAGATGCAGGGAGACATTCCAGGCAGAGGGGAAATCAGATTTTTCTTGCCTTCTTCCATAGTGCCCTGACCTTCATAGCACACTTTGTGACTGCAACTTTATTTAGGTAGTTTTGTGTTCAACTCCTCTATCTTCCCTCACTGGATGGTATTGTCTATGATGGAGAGATTTCTGTATGTTTCATTCACTACTTTATCCATATACGCACAGCGCCTAGCACAGAGCCTGAAACGCAGTGATCATTCAGCAAATATTTGTTGCTAAGTGGTTAAGAGCTTAGGATTCCATGTAGTTTTGGCATTTATTAATGTTAGTTTTGCAAACTTGGGCTCTATCTTTAAGCCCTATTTTCTTTTACATAAAATGGAGTAATAATTCTTTCAACATAAGGTTGAAGTAAGAATTAAACGGAATAGTGAGAACATTTAAAACCTACTCTGGTGGCAATTTTGAAATATGCTTTATTATTAACTCTAGGCAGGTGAGGTGATGGATATATTAATTAGCTTGATTTAATCATTCCATCAAGTATACATGTATCAAAACATCACATTATACCCCATACTTATATGCAGTTATTATTTGTCAAATTAAAATAAAATTTTAAAATAGAAATAATCAAATAGAATAATGCATATAAATTATAGCTATTATAAATTTAATAGGAAGAGGCAGTGAAATAAAGCAAAGCTATGCCGAAGTTATAGCCTTTCACTGGCAAGAATTAAACTTGTCTAGCTTGCCTTTCTGTAGCTGAACAGGGGCACCAGGACAGACAGTGTAGCAAGTTTAAACACTGGGATTTTTATCTTGGTCTTTGCTCCTTTGAGGCCATATGGCAACTTCCCTTGAGGAGTGTGTTGCCTCATCTGTGAAGCAGGACTAATAAAACAGCTCTTCCTTTACCATTAAACTGTCCTGACAATTTACGAGATAGCACATGTCAAATTAACGTGTGATCTATAACATGCAAAGCCTGCAATAAAGGTACTGGGCTTCAAATTCTTGATTTGCTAATAGACAAGCAAGACTATCTGTGCCTATGGATGCGGCAAGTAGCTCGTTGTTGTGGGATAAAAACAGACAAGCCCTAGAGCCACAGAGAAGCCTGGATTTCCACCATGCTCTGATTCAAACATACTGGGTAACCTCAGAGCAGTTACTTCATCTTTCTGAGCCTAGGGTTTCCCACCTGTTAGTCATGTATGATTAGACTTACCTCCTGGGGCCACTGTAGGCTGCAAGAGAAAATCCAGTAGATTATACTGTAGATTTCAGGTCCTTCTAAATATACATCAATCTCTAGTCCAGAGGGAAGAAGAGGGAGTAACGGGGTGAGAGGAAAGAGTCTGGACTGACAATGCTTTCCCTACCAGATATTACTTGGATTAACATTTCTCTGAAGGAGTTTAGACCAGACTAACTAAGAGTTCTGAGCTCTGAGCAGCAACTCCCGTTCTAATGTAACTGTTCCTCCTTGTCTCAATATGGTCATCAGACTCGAATGCAATGTTGTTATTTTTTTTTAAATCAAATCTGATAACTTCTTATGCTGGGTTTTAATAAAGACAGGCAGAAGATCCCATAATTTAAAAATATATATAGGAAAAAATAAAATAATATTTAACTGAGAGAATTTTATCCATGAACTTTTTCCCCCTGTGAAATAGGAAAAGGTGTTTTTTTATGAATTTTATCAGCCCACCTCCTCAGTTTGGCAGGAGTATGATTGAAAACTATAATCTCTACAAGCCCAAGTGTTTGACATTCCTCCTACTAAATTATCAGGAATATTTATTGAGCACTGGGACCATGTAGTGATCTATGGACTTTAAATTACAGACTAAAGGAAGCAAGTTATACCCAGCAGCACCTGTGAAGACAAAGATACCTGCACTCATGTATCAGAGCTGGGTCTGGAGACATCTATGTGAGCTACACATCTTACTGTGTTTAATTTCTCAAAAAACTCTTTGGAAAAGATAACATTATCTAAAGTTTACTGAAGAAGCAAAAAAGATTTAGGTAATGTCAATCTCAAGGAAGAACAAGGTGTTAAAGTGCCTCGAACATTATTTTTTGGGCCAGTGTTCCAGGCTCAAAGCTTTGATTACTCAAACACAGCAGACCCTCTATTATTTGGGAACAAATGGGTAAACAAAGGTGTGGATGGTTCTGCGAAGAGGAGGGGGCCACATATACTTGACAGGGGAAAGTAAAGAGGGAAGTTAGTGCTTGTATGTATTTGAGTGGGCAAAATTCTGGAATCCAGAATAGGTTATTTTTGACCTTTTTGACATTCAGATTGACCAATTCCCTAATTGGCCTGGATCTGTGGAAAAATCTGTTAATGCCACAGTTTCATTTAAAAGAAAGCAAAATCTTTAAGCATTAGAACTGACTGGGGAAGATATGTGTTTATTTATTCATTCATTCAACAACAATTACTAAATGCCCACCATGTGCCAGACACTGTACTAAGCACTGGAAGTTCATTAATGAAATGAAAGACTCCTACCCTCTGAGTTTATAGTCTGTCCAGAGCAATATAGGCATAGAAACAGGTGCCATAATACCAGCATGTAGAGGACTTAATAATTGCAGGAACTCAACATAATACAAGCTCCCCGACCTTAAGGAACTTTTATCATTATCATTATCATCTAATAATAATAATAATAAATAAATGTTAAGCACTGAGTATTTCTCATCCTCCACCACTAGTAAGAGTCACCTACAGGGAGTTTTAATACCGAAAATATCCTTTCAACCTGAAGAGATTCTGACTGGGGTGAGCTGGGGTGAGTCTCAGGCATCTGTGGATTGAAAAAATTCAATGGGGTTGAGATTAAATAAAAATAAATAATAATAAATTTCTATATACCTGGCACTGTTCCAAGTGTCCTCCTTATAACAGGTCTTTGAAGTAGCTGGTAATATTACCTTATTTTGGAAAGGAAGAAATTGAAACACAGCAAGTTTAAAGTAATTTGTATGGCAGAGATGAGATTTGAATCAAGGAAATCTAACTCAAGAATCCATGCTACATGCCTAGGTGTTTAAAAAAAAAAAATCACAGTCTGTTTTTGATACTGAAAATTCAAGAGGTAACTCCAGGAGGGTTGACACAGGAGGAAACGAATTCCACAAAATGAGGTTTCCTACCAATTCCCAGCAGCAGTCTCTGCTGTTGGCCTTCCTGTTACCATGACACTGCTCTCTAGCTCACTCCTTAGAGATGAAAGTTAAAGGAGTTCCTTCAGCCTCTAATTATTTGAGACTGACAAATAATTAATCATTAGCTCCATGGTTTCTAGAAATATTCTGTTGAATATTCTGTTTTTAATATATCATAATTTATCTTCAGTCTAATAACTTTACCTCTTTCATATTCTCCCTTTCCATAAACTGGTAAACATATCTGGCAATTATTTCAACTAGTCCTTTTGGGTGTGGAAGTGCGGATTAATGTATAGACAAAATAAGAATGTCCATGAGGTGATAATTGCTTTGTGTAGCCATCATGACATGAATCCATTGTATTACCCATTAATACTTTGTATTCACATTGCATTCATTTACGCATGTTTGAAACTTCATATAATTAAATGTTGAAAATATGCAGTGAGGCTCTTTAAAAATTCTCTGATATAAATCATACAAAGGATAATATTGATTTGTGATCTTAAAGTAAAAACATGAGGAATGACAGTGATGACAGCAGTGGCCAACATAATTAATTCCAACACTACCTCGGCAAACAATTATCAATGATCTCCTATAACAGGCAGAAATGTATGTGAAGACATATTGTATAATATTAGGCATTGAGTGTTTCTCATCCTTCACCACTTATAAGTCACCTATGGAGAATTTTAGAATCGCAGATATCCTTTCAACCTAAAGACATTCTGACTGGGTGGGCTGGGGTGAGGCTCAGACATCAGTCCATTTAAAAAAACTAAGGGCTGAGAAATGTTGCAATAAGCGAGCTGTTGCTATTATTAACTAGACCACATTGGATACTTTAGGCAGGCATTTGTTTTGTAGGCTGAAAAAAGAATAGAAGAAAACAGCAAACAAACAAAAAAAAAGTACAAAGGAAATGGTTCTTGATCATTTGGTTAATTTAATACAGGGACTGAACAATTAGACAGGCCACAACAGGCCAAAGCTTGATAGACCTTTGGTTTACTTAGAAAAATATGAGACTATCATTGATCCTTTTAGGAGAGACTCAGAGAAGGAGGAGTAAGAAGATCATAAGCATGGCTTGAGATTGTCCATGGCTTGAAAATACCTTTATGTTTTAATGTTTTAGCTCTTGAATCAAGCCAGGACAAAATAAAACCTGAGGCAATTCATCCATTGCTATGTCACAAATCACTGCTGGTGCACTTGGTCCCCTAAACAACCTTGGCTTTCTGAGAGGTTTAGAATGACTGTGATTCCCTAGTTGTTACCACAAACCTATTAAATCAGAATGTATTAGAGCAGGATCTAGGCATCAGAGATTCTCAGGTGATTCCATTGTGCAGTCAACTTTGAGGACCACAGACATAATCGCTTCTCAACTTTGATGACCCAACCTGAAGCCACAGTCGCAAAACAAAAAAAGGAGTTCTGTCTTCATTAGTCGAGGTTTCCACTTGCTCCTGTCCATCCTCCTCCTGGATCTTTTCCTGATCTCTCAGTTTAAGTTAAACCACTTTTAACCACTCCCCTTCACCTCCAATCCTGTCCCCACCTGCTGGTCTGTCCCTGGTCCATGCTTCTCACTTTAAAACTTTGATCAGACATTGCCTCGCCCAGAAATTTCTAATGAACCCAACCCTACATAGAGCTTTATACCCAACATATACGTATCACCTGGGAACTTATAGAAATGTGCAATTCCAGGCCCCATTTGGATCTACTGAATTAGAATCTGCAATTAATAAGATCCCCAGGGGACTTGTATGCACATTCAAGTTTGAGAAGTACTGTTTTAGGACACCATTTCCCAAAAAGTCTGTTGAAGAACACTCTCAAGGACACAAAATCCACTGCCTAGATTTTAATCCACACTCCTCTCTCTCTTTACACAACATCCGTACATTCAAAATATATGCATTGAGTGGCAACTATATGCCCCATACTAGGCTGGGTTTAGAGTATCCAGTTGTGAAGCTGGCAGAAGTGGTCCTCATATTCATGGACTTAAAATCTAGCAGGGGCAACTCTAACAAGAAAAGATAAGGGGATGAATAGGATGCTGTGGGATAATCTACTTAATGGAGGAGGATGGGGGAGTCTACGGTAGTCTAGTAGATGAGAGCAGCATTCCAGGGGAAAGGCAGGTCTCTGTAGATGCACAGGCTGACGACGTAGGAAGGAGGGGCAGTTGAAGAGAGTGGAATGCCAGCCTCATGCACAGCAGGTGCAAACTATGCAACTATACAAACACTTGTCCAGTGCTTACTCGGTGTCAGGAGGTAGCCTAAGTGCTTTCTTTATAGGCAGGTGTTATTATTAACCTCCATTTTACAAATTAGAAAACTGAGACAAAGAGACATTAATTAATGTATCTGTCACACAGCAAACATGAAAATACAACCACAGTTATCTGACTCCAGCATCCATGCTTTTACGCCCCAATCTACAGACTCTTGAACTGGGAAAAAAAGCAAGATATATTCAAGAAGCTGAAAGAAGGGCCATATGTCTAGAGTTAAAGCAAGTTTTGCTCATGGATCTATGGCCTTCATCAGAATGAGGGAGAGGAGGAGGAGGACGGTCACCATACAGGGGGCCCTAGCTTCTTACAACTGAAAATTTCTGGGACCCACCCCATAGTTATTTAATCAGAATTTCTAGTCATGAATCCAGAAATCTGCATATTAATAATGCTTCCAGGTGATTCAAATGCAATCAAGCTTGAGAACCATAGGCTTATAGATACAATTTCCTCCAAATTTTTCCCCCTCTTAAAGTGTCCTTTAATTAACCCATAGTTACTTAATAATATCTTAGTCCCAAGCTATAAACTAAAAATTAGGGTAAATACGACTGAAATGGAAAGCTGGAAGAAATCTGAAAATTGAATCTTTGCCTCTGTAGGTCTTTGACTGCCAAGCTGTGAAAAGAATTATCTGGGCTTGAAAAGTTGGCGGCAAAAAGAGACCACAGAGACTTAGAACTATTTTCGTTACAATGCCAATGATTTAAACAACTAATTGAATCTCTGGAAATTGGAGTAAAATTTAAACTTGCTTGAGGAACAATTATTTTACATGCCCTGTGATTCTGCTGCCTTTACCCAATGCTAGGAAAAGACTCTCCAGTAGCAGAGAGAATTTTCTTGAATGTAGAATAGGTGGACTAGCAGTGGCTAAAGTAATCTCTGGTCACCAGGGCACACTGGCTCAACAAAGTTAATCTGCTTCCCTGTGTATCAAGAGACTTCAATAGCTCCAACACCAATTTCTGGCTGCCGGTGGGGTATTCTCTTAAATCCAGTTTCTTCTTATAACAATTTAACAGGAATTATACTAAACTCTCATGAATAAGAAGCTAAAATAAATAGCTAAACATCAACAAAACTCCATCATCATAGATTATATTATTCCCTTGCATCTTTTCAATATTTATCTTTAAGAGCCTGAAATGTTTTAGGTACATTATCATTAAAATTCCCAAAGTCAGCCACCTAGATGCTGCCTTTCAAATGGCTCAGAGTAGAGACAGAAGCTTTTCTATTCTTGCCTGCTTTGAAATGACATTACCCTGGCTATTTAACAAACCCTGTTCATCCAGTTCATTTACTTTGGATCTTCATTCAGAATAAAACAAGTTTTGGAGAGTTTCCAGAAGAGATTGTCGTTTCCACCCCTCAAAAGATTAGATAAATAAAGCACTGTATTTTCAAAGCTCTTTCTTATTCAATGTATTTATTTCTGATTCTATCCATAAGCAAATCTCATTGTATGCTACTATATTAATTCTGTGACAAATGATCATCAGGAAGATGAAATGCCATAGTTATAAAACTTTATGCTGGTACTCCACCACTGCAATACAAAGATGATAATTTTCAACAGGTGCCACAGCTCTGTTTTCAATCACTGAGAGGTGTTTCAATGACCATCAGATCTATGTCAATATTGGCCTTATTTTCATGTCACTCTCAAGAAGTGATGCCATAGATATGTGAGTCAAAGAGCATTTGAAGGATCTTAGATGCACACAGCTGGAATTATCCAAGGAAAGTAAACCTCTGACAGGTTCTCTCTCTGCAGAACTGCATACTTTCTTCTTTCTTCTTCCAGGAGGCTGGTGCAGCAAGAGAGCCATGCCCTGCTTGAGAGGACACGGCTGCCAAGAGAAGCCCAGGGACCAGTGGATGAGACTCACTGAACTCTGAGCATTGGAGATAATATTATTTCTGTCTTTCCTTTTCTTGGATTTGCCTTTTGTAACCATGCAATGTTAAGATCCAAAGGGCCAAGGCTAGTGTACGAGACTAGAAGAGACGGACCGAGTTATTAACTCTAGATCTTAGGCCAAAATGGAGTTTTGGGATGAGGATTAATTATATCTTCACATGAACTAGCCCATCATATGATGGGAGCTGCAGTATGCTTTGGGAAAAGATCTGTTCTAAGAGAGAGGGTCACTTTAGCATATACTCCTATGTGTTCATCTAGGACTTTGCTATTAAGTATCCTGGATTAAATCCCTTCAAATATACCCAGATGTATAAAGTATCACCATTAAGAATAAAGAAATACAAATCATATGTTGCCAATTTCTGTACTTTTTCGACACTTTGTAATGTACCTGCTCTTGTACTCCATGTACTTACATTCATCAGTGATGTGAGCATCGTATTCAAGCCCTATATTCCAATGAGGATACCTGGAACTGGGGTCCAGATACACAAGAGCCACATAGAAACTGTGATAGTGATGATGCTTTATAAGGAATCACATGGGAATGACTGTGCATAATGCCACAATGGGGTCAGTAGAAGATGAATACTCCTGCAATACACACAGGTGGAACTATGACATAAAATAAGAGAATATGTTTTCTCTTCCAAGCTCTGATAGATTTGGAAACACAAAGACTTCATTTACAAACTTTACCAAACTTGTTTCCAGGGTGACAGGCAAATAAAAAAAAAATGGTGCTCGTATTCCACAACCTCTCACTTACTTAGCTGTGGAGAAACAACAGGTTAGGGAAGAAAGGACTAAGAACGCAGCATCCACCTACCTGCTTGGCACATCCTCGGGCAGGGTGTCCACTCGCTGAAAGCAGTCACGATACAGTCTTTTTTGCATGGGAGAAAACAGGGGCGCACGGTTTCAGGTCGAGTAGAATCTGGACATCTGTCAATGTGAAGAGACCATGTCAATGCCTCTTTGAGAGACTAAGTGGTTGAACGCAGAACTATAGGATTTTAGAACCGAAAATATTAAGGCTCTCATATTTCTTTAATAGGTGAGGCAAGAAAGACTCCTGGAGGTGAAGCTACTTGCCCAAGCGGTCAAAGCTGGAGGCAGACCCTGAAGCAGACCTCAGCTCTCTTGACCCAGAGACCAAAATAACTTTTCACTACACCAGTAAAAAAAAAACCTCTGAAACCAATGAAAGATGAGTGCCAAGAAAGTGTCTCACCATCAGCAGCAACTAATTTTATCTTTTTCAGAAGGAAAAAAGTGAAATATTATTTTAAATGTTTTATTCACGGTGATCTATCAAATTAGCAATATTCTACAAAAGAAAGGATTATAAAAGAAGTATAAAAATATATTGGAAAACAAAAATTTTTGATGGTCACTTAAAAATACTAGGAATCTTTGATCATTAACAGAATTCTAGACTACTTAAATGATTAACAGGTATTTCTTTCCTTTTCTTTTCTTTTTTTTTTTTTTTTTTTTCCCCGAGATGGAGTCTCACTCTGTCCCTCAGCCTGGAGTGCAGTGGCACGATCTTGGCTCACTGCAACCTCCACCTCCCAAGTTCAAGTGACTTTCATGCCTCAGCCTCTCAAGTAGCTGGGATTACAGGCGCGCCACCATGCCTGCCTAATTTTTGTATTTTTAGTAGAGATGGGGTTTCACCATGTTAACCAGGATGATCTCAATCTCTCGACCTCGTGATCTGCCCTCCTCGGCCTCCCAAAGTGCTGGGATTACAGGCGTGAGCCACTGTGCCCGGCCAATTAACAGGTATTTCTATAGAACACGTAGACTGAAACGTTGGAAGAAGCAACATATGACAGACTGTTAATAACAAATATACTAACCAGCATTAACAAGGAAAAAGATATTGATTTTATTACTTTGCTGATAAATAATTTAGTGCCCAGACTTGGGAAGAAAATAATATAAGCAGTTAATGGATTCACAATTATTTGGAAAACTAAAGTCTCAGCAAATCGCAAGCAAGTTTTTGTTTGTTTGCTTGCTTGCTTGTTTTTAGAGTAGAGATGGCTAACAGTCACATTTATTATATTCTACAACAGTGTTACACCAAGAAGAAAAACAGGAAAGCACTTTACACTATACATTTGGTTTTTAAATTCTGTCTCCCATAGGTTTCATATAAAGAACAGAGATGCAGTGTGTATAAAGTTTAATAGCGTGAGCTCCGTATTGAATAGCCAGTGCCGAGTTAAGTGCTCTGCCTACATGTTTTTCAGTTACTCTTAACAGCAATGACGAGCATTATAATCTTCGGTTTCATATAAGCTGAGGTGTTGAAATAAGTAATGGACCCAAAGCTTCATGGAGACAAAGCACCTGAAAAAATTATGATTGAAAAAACACCAGTCTAGCAAGTTTAAACAGACAATTAATAGACTTCCAGTAAGAGAGAACAGAGAAAAACGGAAAAGAGAAAATTGATGAGGAAATAATGGACTTCACTATTATGGAATTGAAAAGGGATGATAATTGAGAGTGAAAAATCCAGGAAGTGTATACAAAATGACCGACATGCAAATACAGGGACTGTCCAAATTTCAAAAACAAAGAAAACGTTAAGAGGAGAAACTAGTAATCCCAACGCTTTGGGAGGCCGAGGCGGGAGTATTGCTTGAGGCCAGAAGTTAAACACTAGCCTGGGCAACAGAGCCAGACCCCGTGTCTACAAAAAATATAAAAAATATTAGCTGGGCATGGGGGTACATGCCTGTAGTCCTAGCTATTTGGGAGGCTGAGGCCAGAGGATCACTGAAGCCCAGGAGTTCAAGGCTGCAGTGAGCTATGATCACACCCCTGCACTCCAGAGCCTGGCCAATAGAGCAAGACCCTGTCTCTAAAAAAGAAAGAAAGAGAGAGAAAGAGTGAGAGAAAAAGAAGGAAGGAGGGAAGGAGGGTGGGCAGAACAGAAACTAATAACTATTAGGGCAAAAAGGAAGAAAAATGGGTCATCTAAGAAGGGAGAGGAATCTGAATAACATCAGACCTCATCAACTTACATAATTATAAATCTGAAAGCAATTTCATAGTGTTAACATTTTAGAAAAAATGCATAGGCAAAACACAGAAGAATAAATTTTGTTTTGGGATAAAATGTTCCAAAACATCATTCTGGTCACAGAGAGTCCAGGATGAGAACTAGAAACGGGAGACAGCATGGACACTAGATGTCCTCCTCCAACAAAGCAGGTGTTCAGAGAGTTGATCTAAACACAATGAAATGAGACAAAGTCATTATGAACAAAATGTTTGTGTCCCTCCCAAAATCTGTATGTTGAAACCAAACCCCCAAAGTAAAAACATCCGGTGGTGGAGCCTTTAGGAGATAATTAGATCATGAGGTTGGAGCTCTCATGAATGGCATTAGTGTCCCTTACAAAAAGAGACACCAAGTAGCTGGCTTCCTCTCTGTGTTCTCCACCATGTGAAGATACAAGAAGGTGGCCATCTGCAAACCAGCAAGAGGGCTTTTCCTGGAATTCAACCATGAGATCACCCTGATCTCAGACTTTCAGTCTCCAAAACTGTCAGAAATAAACATGTTTGTTGTTTCAGCCAACCAGTCTATGGTATTTTTGTTATAGCATCCCAGACTGACTTTGACAAAGGTTCTAAGAAACTTGATCAAAAGTACTACTGTAACCAACCAACAGAATGCCAACATTCTGGGAGGAGTTGGGAGAGGCAGTAGTGGAAATGAGCTGAGGTTGATTACTTTCATGGGAGCAAATCACAGAATGACAATTTTAAATTGATAAATGCAGAGCTACGTGGCTCTTCTCTGAAAAATATATCCTTTAGAGTTAGGAGGTAAACACCAGAAAGGGAGAAGGGCCAGTGATATACACTTGAATTTGCTTGCATCCACATAAAGATACAGGGGAGGTAGATGCGGAATGAATAAAGTGGTTGTCGGTGACAGGGAAGGAGGAGGGAAGTGGGTGAATGAGAGCCGGGGTGGCATAAGGCTTCCAACTGTTCACCTTTTTATATTGGTGAACTATGTGTCTGTTTTCCCAATCAAAATTCAGAGAGAGACAGAAAAAAATTCAGCAACTGTTAAAAAGTGGTTGTGCTATATAAATACCTTTTCTGGCTTTGATAGTGTATTATGGTTATGTAAGATGTTACAGCTGGGGGAAGCTGAGTGAAGGGTACATAGATCTCTCTGTACAATTTTTGCAAGTTGCTGTGGATCTATAATTATTTCAAAAAAAAAAAAGTGGTTGTGTTAAGGAAGTAGGATATGAAGTGGAGGAGGAGGTGGTTGAGAACCTACTGCTTTCCACCATCAGTCCCTCTGTTATTTTACTTATACAATAAAACATGTAATGCTTTGATAAAAAACTAAACTAAAATTAAAAGATATATACCCAGAAAAAATTGCTCATAAATTCATTCTTATTAGTGGCATTATTATTATTAACTATCTTTAATACATACATACACACAAATCATCTATAAAATAGATTGATTCAATGAGCTTAGCAAGAGAAAGAAAGACGAGTGTCATTATCAGGATATAGTGTTATTTAAACAAGCTACTCTGGTAAGGAAAATTTATATGATACTTTAGTCAAGAAAAGAAAACACTAAAATCATTCCTAAGTCCCTTATTAATTTTTTAAGGTCTTCTAAAAATGAATTGAATTGCCATTTATTCTAACGCTTCTCCAACCTCTCCTGGTAGATAGCTGGGAATGAAAACACAACTAGAGTGATGCTGACTTCCAGTGCCCAGGAGTCACAAGGGTTCCCATATGGACCCACCCAACACTCGAACATTCACAAAACAGCCTGGAAATATTTGTGGTGCAACACTTCAAGCTTTCTATAGAGAGTTGCTAATATCTCAGGAACTTTATCCCCTTCAATTAGCAGTAGGCATTAATCTCTTTTAGGGAACGGATATTGTCAATTTTATTGACCCTTTACTGGCATCACTCACCATAAACACTCAGTGGGTAATACTTGAACTCTCCGTGATATGGCCCTTTCTCTCTCTTTTTCTCTTAAGTCCAAAAGAGAGAAAGAGTATCATTCCCTCAAGGGCAAAGGTCAAGCTTAGGTTACAGTGCTATTATAGAAGAAATGAACTGTGGGCTTTCCTGGAAATGCAAGTTATTTTTGGTTTGATGAGGGTCAAATATTTTGTTGCAATGGAAATTGTCTTTTTGTCACTTCCCCTACCAATGAGGTTTACCCTTTCCTCGGGGATTCAACTTTCTCGTCCTATTTACACATTGTCTATCCTTTCATGCATCATCACATTTCCAGTTTCCATAAATTTTCTCATAGTCTTCAAAAATACAGTCTTTGGCTATTAGCAACCTAGGTTCTCTCCAACTTCTAAAAACAGTAAAGTTGGTTTTCTGTATCACTGTATTATCACTGACAGAGAAAAGACTTTTGATAACTTTTGGGGTGCTGATGCTGTGTGTGTGCACATACACGCACATGCTGTACGTACAATAATTTTGAGTGCCTTGATGGTTGAATTCCATTTTATATCATGCCTTAAAAATCCCATATTTAGCTCAGTGTAAATGTTTAGCAACATTAAGTGAATAATTGTATAGTATTCTGTGCTATCGAAGCCTGAAGACAAATAAATCCCTGGGGAATGTTAGACTTATTTCTCCAGCTATTTCCACAACAAAACTGAAGCCTTGAAACCCAGAGAAACAGATGGATTCACTTTTTAGTTAGTAAGCATACATGGTCCCTTGCCTTTTGTCAAAATTTAACTTCCTGCTTTCATGTAATACTCTGATTATGGATTAGTAATGCTCTCCACAAAAGGGAATGAATTCCATTTCAATGAATATATTTTCCTGGACTTGCACTGGAATGTTCTATAACTCTTGTCTCTTGGCCTCATTGTAGGCTTCAGCTTTTTTTTTTTTTTTTTTTTTTGAGACAGAGTTTCTCTCTTATTGCCCAGGCTGGAGTGTAATGGCATGCCACCTCAGCTCACTGCAAGCTCCGCCTCCCAGGTTCAAGAGATTCTCCTGCCTCAGCCTACCGAGTAGCTGGGATTACAGGCACCTGCCACCACTCCTGGCTAATTTTTGTATTTTTAGTAGAGATGGGATTTCACCATGTTGGCCAGGCTGGTCTCAAGCTCCTGACCTCAGGTGATCCACCCGCCTCGGCCTCCCAAAGTGCTGGGATTATAGGCATGAGCCACCGTGCCCAGCTAGCTTCAGCTTCTTATAAGCACTGTGCTGAAATACATCACATTGAGCTACAAAGACCTGCCATTTTTTAGCTACACCTCCATAATTAGTCATCTGACCCAGGAACTGATGTATTCATCTCACTCAGCTAGATGGGGAAACCTGCCAAGCTTTTAAACATTAAATGTTTAAATGGAGCTATTTATTGCTATATCTCACAAAATGCCAGTTGTTTTCACATTAAAAACAGAAAGCACCTTATCAGGAACTTTGAAAGGCTTTGAGTTATGTGTTTTCAATCTTTATTATCATTATTTTTTGTACACTGCCACTGGGGAAAGAAAAGCATTGAATAGTAAAACAAAACCGAACACAACTTCAGGAAGATCCCAACAAGCTCTCACTCTGATTCAGTTGTGCCCAGCCAGCTCTCATTTTCTGATATGACCAGTTCTATTACTCGTACAATGGTAATAGTCTCACATGTACAATTACATGGAAACCAAAACAGCAACCCAGGGACACAAGAACTTGCGAGAAACTCTATGCCTCTCAGGGCAGTGGGTTTAGAGATATAACATTATTTTGAACCACACGTTCCATGGAGACATGCTTCCTTCTCTGTTTTCTGAAGCCCACTCTTTCTCTAGGATATTTTCTTCTTCTTTTCCATTTCTCTACCCCATCCCAAAGATTTCATATATGACAGGGGATCTTTTCCCACTGCAATGACTTTCATGTGAAAAAGAGCAAAAATATATTTCTGGAGGCATAGTGAAGGATACTTTATATTGCTGATAATCTCCCTGGGTGCTTCACTGGACACTAGGTATTATTTTCTTAGCTCAATTAATCTCATTAACCTCAAGAATTTTAATTAATTTCACTAAAGTCAATGCAGGCTGCTCGTGTTTAACAGGATTATTTGGAGACATACAGTCGGAATTAAAACTAGGTTGTTAAGTCTCCAGCCTCATTAACAGTACGGAAAGTAATTAGCAATGTCTTTATATCTGTGTATGTATGTTAGGGAAAACATCTGTGCAATTGATTTTTCTGTGTTGGTAAACCACAGCAAAACTGGAGATGATTTACTGTAATAATAATATTTTAGTCTCACTTATCTACATTTTAAAACAAATGCATATTAGCTTATTATTAATTATGTTTTAAACTACAAACTTCTGTTCCTGTGATTTTTTTCTCAAATCATCTTTAACATTTGAGTAGGCTGATGTGCTCAGAAACCTTCACGAAACTGTTATTCAAAGTAATAATGATGATACAAGAAGAAATAGATGCTGATTTGAACATATAACTCAACTTTTTCTGTCCAAATAGCCCTTTAAAATGTGATGATAATTTATGGAATAGGTATCAGTTTCAATTCTAATGCCCCTTTGCTAAAATATAAAGGAGCTACATTCACATCCAGTGGATTTTTCCTGTCAAGGTGGTTCAAAGTTGAAAAGCTTTGTGGAAAGGAGACCAGGCTTCAGGCATGCTAAAATTTTTCATCACTATAAAGAATAACAGTTTGCTGCATTTTATGTAGGGTTACTCATACGTCTAAGCCATACTTATATTTATTTTTATATTCATCCTAATCTTTCATGCATCTTTTCTTGAGCAGTTGAAAATTTAGGTCATAAAAATAAACATTATCTAGGCTTCAATCTTTCTCAGATAAAAGGAGTTCTCATGTCTGCATAACACCTTTATAAAACGTTCAGAACCTTACTATAACCTCATGACTTAGGTTATCACCGTAGCAGGTGATACCAAATGTTATTGTCCATATTTGTCTATAACTTCCATTGATTCATTGGTCCAATCAATCTTTGTGGTGCTATGGCTACCAGGTAAGTTGAAAAATTCAACTAATACAAGCTGACATTTCCAAAAACACTGCTAGCAATGTAGAGTTAGGTTCTAGAGCAAAAACAGTATTTATGAGCTAAAAAGAGCAGGTATAGGTATGACATGTTCACTACTTTTCATGATAGTCCCCTTTAATAAAATTTATCATGGGAGATATGTTTTTCTTGAAGCAAAAGATAAACATCAGCTTCCCTTGATCTTCATATCCAATCCTTGGCAAACCTATCACTCCTCTACACATAGGTTTAGCTCATTCATAAACTCCAGAAATGTTTATACTAACTACCTGCCAGATGCTGTGCTAGACTAGGGTTGGAACAAGAAAGAACACCCAATCCCAGCACTCTGGGACCCACATTTAGGAGAAGAGAAAGGTGAGGTGTTCCAGGCTATGCTTCCCTTCAAGTCACAGTATGACTTGCAAATACACATCTTCATGTGTATTTGCAAAACCATCCGCTCATCAAATGCTCTAACACAAGCTCTGGGCAGTGTCTGCCAGTCTGCACTCTATCTGCCGTAAGCAGTTCATTTCCCATAACGGAGCTTGGGTGACTTCCCTTACACATGGCCAAAGTGGTTTCTATGACAGTGTGGATCAGGCCCAGAACCCTTCACCGTGGTTCCCCAGACGAAATTATTCAGTGTTTCCATTGCCCATGAGAGAAACACAAATTAAATTGAATTAGGCAGAACACCGAATGTATTTTCATATTTTGCCATTGAGGGCAGGGTGTAGTCAGTAGGGACAGGACCACGGTTCAGTGCTGCCAGGATTTATTCCAACTGTGTATCTGTTTCTTCCTGAGCATCAGAATGAATCTCTCCTTTTACTTTTTCCACCAGACCTGACCTTGTCTGTGGCAACTCTCAGCTCATATGCTTAGAGTATCATGAACAGAAAAAAAATGAGTTTCCTTCTCCCAGCTTGAAAATTCCTGGGGAGGGACTCTATGTTGCCTAGCTTATGACGCTAGACCAAAGCTGGCACCAGCTCATCCTAGTGGCCCACACCCTGTGCCTGGAGCAGGGTCTCCAAATATGGCCATTGGGAATCTCTCCAGATAGACCAGTCACAAGTCTCTCTATAATGCATAGGGCCCTTCTGTTTTCTTCTTTACCAGCCTTCCCACAGGGACTTTAGGAAAACATACAACTCTCATTTGGTCTAGCCAGTTCTTTAGGCAGTTACTTTTTTTCCTCCCATCATTTGTAGTTGTTCTTGATCCTTTTTGACATCTATATCCTACTTTCCAAGCCCATATTTTCCTACTGTCTTTAAAAAGTTTTACATCTTCATGTACAGAGAGTATAACATGCATGAGATTGTAAGCTCCCGGAGGGCACGGATTCATTAGTCTAATTAGAATGGCTGAATGGATGTATCTATTTAATGCAGGAAAGATCTGTGGAGTCTAAAGAAGAGTAAGACATAACCCTATATTTCAAAGCACAGAACCTAGCTTTATGTTGACCTCATCTTTACGTGATTTGAGGAGAGGAAAAAATACAGAGATCAGCTCTAGAAAATTTGTTTGATTATTCAAACGCATTCAATGTTTGTGGACACTATTCATTTTTATCCATGAACTGATGTATTAATACATATTATAAATGCACCAGTGATACATATCATAACCGTGTTTATCTTTGTTTGAGGCACATGTTTTAATCTTTAATGGTCAAACAGCAACAACAAACCGTCTTATTCTATCAGAGACCCAGAAATATCTATTGCTTGATAAATGCTTTCAACTAAAAATACTCAACATGAAATAAGCAAATGCATTTTCAGTAACAGGCTAATAAATACCTTTTGGTCATCACTTGCCCCACATGACTCTTGACACAGAAGACCCTCCGAGTCTGAATGCCTACACCACACGTGGCTTCTCCATTCCAGCCAATGGTTGCATTAAGGGCAGTTACCAAAGTGTCCTCAGAACAGGGGCCCCAAGGCGATGTCTCCCAGTGAAGCTGCATACAGGAATGGTCATTACACAAACGATGCTCTTGGAGAGCCTGACTAGGGGGACATGGCTTTCCACCTGCCAAAAATAAGAACAAAAGACAATACATAGTTGTTGCTGTTCTTGTTTTTGTTGTTTCTGCTGCTTTAACGGTCTAGAGAGACAGCTTTGCTGGCACAGCCTTCCAAAGACCTGAGCCACTGCGCTGTTCTTCCCAATCTAAGAACAGGGATTTTTGTCCTGAGCAACACCTGAGGATAATATTGTACACTCTTTTCCACTAAATAACAAGCAGCAGTCCACATCAATTAGATTTTAAAATTAATTGACTCTGTTACCCACCACTGCAGCATGTATCTCTGAGATAAACTCCAAAGAAACCTGCTTTTCAAAAAATATTTCTATGCTTCATATATTCATGCATTAGCCAGTTAGAATAGTCTATGACCTCCAAGTGATATTATCTTGAATGAACACACACACACACACACACACACACACACACACACACACACCCCTTATGCAGCACGGTGTTCCTTTCCTAAGGGAGGCGTTATTTTTCTAAGAGAACCATTTTAAGACACCCATTCTCCAACAAGCAGTGCATTTTACTGCAATTTGAGAAATCCAGAAATATCTGTTAAAGTTTGGAGAAGAAAGACACTCCTTAAACTCTGAAATAATACCTGACAATGTGCTATCCTCTGCAGGAAGACCAGACATATATGCATCCACAGACTCTTGGATGAGTCAGACAATCCAATTTTATTATTGTCCTTTTCTCACATTTTTATATCCATATAAAAAGTGGTATTTATCTAAAGCATCAATCTTTGCCTACTCTTCCACACTTTAATGGTTTATTCAGTGGGCCAAATGCCCAAGATTTGTGACCTTGGTTTTGTTATTCTTCATTTTTTTCCCATTCACCCCTTCCAGAAACAAAAAAAAGAGAGAAAGAACCAACTTCACTTTAAGAATATGAAAATCTTCATTTATCTTGACCCTGGCCCCATTTCTCAGGATCAAAGAACAGAAACTTACTTAGAAAGTAGTTTCTCACAGCCAGTGGCCATGCTATCCTGCTGTTCTAACTGAGCCATGGGCAGAAAAAGCCAAGGGAGGGCATGAAAGAAATGACGTGTGCTGGAAACAGAGACCATCACCATAAATTACAGGAACAGCTGCTCCTCTAATTTGTTCTGATGTCACCTGCTTATATTCTCATAGCACTTTTTAGCTTCATCAAAGCCATTTTCACAACCTTCATGCTGTGGCCCCCTCCTGCAGAATGCTGGCATGACAGAACAGGATACCAGCACGCGCGGATCAGGTAGTTTGCAGATGTTAGTGGCGGTTCCCAGTTGAGAAGCCATGTCTCCTGATTATTAATTTGAAGCTCTTTTCACTAAACATAGTCTAATTATGTTCCCAACTGCACAAGCTATCTTCAGTTTGGATGTGTGTCAACCAAACTCTGCTTTCTTGTCTAAGAAGGGTATTGAAAAATAACATCCATCTGATTGCCATGGCCCATACACAGGTATGTGGTAAAGCAATTTATGTAAATGGGTGAACCCAGTATAGCTAAACTAGAGGATCAAAGGAAAAAGCACGGAGGGAAATGAAACTGTTAATTTGGATTCGGGGAATAGAGATATCATCTATGTATGACTATTTTCTCCATATAAACTTCCCTATCACCAATGAGGAAAAATGATAATAATTGAGCTAATAAATCCAGAGTGAAAACATTTTCTGTTACTCACCTTCCCCAGCCAGTGCCAGGATAGTTCTTGACCTAGTCTGTTTCCCATCTGAGTTTTTATTTGAACAGGACTGGGAACAGGATGACCACTCTGTCCACTCGCTTAGCACACAGTCCATTCGGCAGGGAATTTCACAAGCCTTCCTTTCAGGAGGAGGGGGAACTGGGCAAAGACTCCCTGATACATCTTCTCCTACAATCAACAAGATCAAGACAGTTGGTGATTAATGCACAATCAAGGCCAGTCCAAGGAACAGTTAGGCTCACTGCTTTATCTATTACTTTAGTTTAAAGTACAAAAAAAAAATGATAGTTTCTTCAGCCATTCACAATATTTACATCAGAAAAAACTGCCAGGAGATAATTTGGCATTTAGAAAGGTAGATACTACAGCAAAACTCCCATTTGTAATCCTTCATAGAGAGAAAGTTGGCTTCCTTCAGAAACAATCTAGCCATGGATGGCTAAAGATGGATGTGGTGGATGTGTTATGGACAACCATATATAACAAGTATATGCTTTTCCTCAAAACGGAAGTCAGAGCTGTCCATTCACCTGAAAACCACAATTTATGTTGAGCCTTCTAATCTACTAAATTAAAAGGAATTTTATAATTCTAGTTTTCTTTTGGGTACATTCACCTCCAAATATGCAACCTTATGCAAGATTATCACACAATGACTGTTTTATTCTCCTTTTTCATAGTGATAAATTATTTGAAACTAAAATGAAAATGGACCTGTGGCTAAAATTATATAACATGTTAACATAAAGTTGACAGCCAGTCTGAAGTTCTCCCTAATACATTTACTATTCCCCCTTGAATAATCTAATGCATTGCTAAACCAAAAAATAACTATACTCAAAAATATGGCACAAACACACCAGATGTCAAGGATCCTCAATTTTGCTATTGCCCCAGTGCCTTTCTATAAATACTATTTACAATCCTTTGATACCGTATCATAGAACATGATTTTTCAGAAACTATAAAATAATGGAGTTTTATAATTAACAGATGTTAGGACTAAAGGGATAATTTCTAAGTAATGGGAAAATATCTCAAATGACTACAATGGCTTCTTAAAACTCTCAGGTTATTTATTTGCTATTATTAGAATTCAAATATCCCTCTTTTATAGATAATAACTCAACTCTTACTATTCCCCTCATTCACAGCCTCCTCATAAAAACAGAGGACACAAAGAATAGTGACATCACTTATTGTTTGAAACAACAACACAAAACGTGAAATGGCAACTATAGGAGAGAGGCAGTTTTGTTTGTATGACTTTATGGCTTTGAAATTCTCTTGTCATGGTCTGGCTGAAATAAAAAAATAAACGCGAAGGGGACTAGTATTTATTGAACATCTCCTTGTGCCAGGCACTGTGTTTTGCATATATCACTCAGGCTTTGCATATGTTATTGAATCCTCATAAGAAACTCTGAATGGCAAGTGTGATCCATGTCATCTCACAGATGAGGGCTCAGAGCAGAGGCTCAGAGAGGAAAATTTGCTCATGCTTACACATGAGCTGGGGAGTAAATCCGAACTTTCTGACTCTAAAACTTCTGCTTCTCCCATTAACCATGCTGTGTCTAATTCCAAGGAGATGGATATTCTTTTTCTGAGGAAGTCAATAAAACAAGCTGACAGTCAGCCAGACTGCCTGAAGGAGAAGATAGTGCACAGCTAATATCTGCATTCATATTTGTAAATGAGGCCAGGCTCATTGCCCTTGAGGTACAAATAAAGCTTTTCAAGCATATTATGAGAAGTAATAGAGGTTCTAGCAGATAATCAAGCTGAAAGACCAGTTCCAATAATTCTCTCTTCAGTCTCAATCTATTTCGAGTCCACACTGTGTGTAACACACACACACACACACACACACACACACCCAATACAGCACTTTCCCAAGTATAGAAGCAGGCAGGCCAAACAAAAGGCCCAACCCACATCTAATCAAAATTTAATTTCCACACTTGTGAATATTATTAACATAATCTGTGCACAAAATACTTTAAAGCTATGTCTTGCAATAAGCATTTTTGAGGAACAAGATATTTGTAGGGGTTTTATGAATAAAAGTATGAGGAAAGGTGGTGAGTGTTGGGTTAAAAATAGTAACATTGGTTTCATTACTGAAAAATTTCTCAGTGTTGAAAATGCCAATATATATTGTAAGTTTCTTAGAAGGTAAATGAGATGTAGTGCTTTTCATCTGTATTTGATCAAGGGCCATAGTTTTTGAAGAGCATCTCTCTCTTTCTTTCAGAAATGGTACTTTTACGAGTATGCTTTGAGAAAACTCTACATTAAAGAATTATGAAATTGTCAACTACTATTTGATGAGTAAATACTATGTCCAAGGCATATGATGGGATAAAAATAGATGGACTGACTGTTACTTATCTTTCTAGAGCTCATGATTAATGATGAAGATGAGCTATTAACATATAAAAGTAAAACCAAGCCCAAAAGTAAATGTCAAGTTGCAACTGTGTGATTCAAACATAAAATATTTCAGTGATTCAGGGGATTGGCTTGGTTCCCTCCAATTAGGGAAATAAAAGGGCTGAGAACTTGTGGCAAGGATGGAGGGTATTTCAGGCATTGGAAGGATCAGCAAAGGTTAGGTAGGAAAATATGAGGTATCTGGAAGATAGTTAATACTGAAGGTGCATGATGAAAAGAGAAAGCCTATTTTGGAGAAGTTATTTGACATCAAATTCCAAATGATCTAGACTGAAACATAAGTTTTATTATATCTCTGCTTTCCTTAAATTCCCAGTTACTCAGGTTTCCCGTGACCCAAATTTACCATCCTCCCTGCCATCACATTCAGTGTTCTCAGTATTCACTTCAGGCACTCAAATACTTTTTAAAATCTCAGCTTTTTTTATAAGCTGATATACCTAGTTCCTCAGTGAACTTTAATGTCAATACTTTTGGTAGTTTGGCTATACAGGCTAATTCAGAAAAGGGAACAAATAGATCAGAACTTTAGGGAAGCAAAACTAATAGTCATAAGCATCCTGTAATTCCTGTGGGAGTTATTTTAAAAGAAATCTTGAAAAAAAAAACCTGCACAATGAGGTCTCAGCTGCAATACGTCCAGCCAGACTCAATTAAGTGTATTAAGGTGAATTGTAGCTACCAACATTTACTCACTTAAGGACATCACTTAACATTTTTGAATGTCAATTATTTCATTTGTAGGAATAAAATAATGACATTTACCTTTTAGAGCTATTCTAAGGATAAGGATTCATTTATTCAACATACATATCAAGGTGTCTAACACATGGTGAGCTCTCAATATACGGAACCTTAAAAAATGTCTTTGCAAAGACATATACGACACACACACACACACACACAAAGTAAATAAAACAAATGTTCTTCATCTGAAATCTAGATATTTATGTCACAGCCATGAAAAGCACTTGCTTTACTATTCATATTTGTGTACAAATGACAATCAACAGTTTCATAGATTGGTTTACATAAAATATTTAAAAACTTATAATTATACGGATCCTTTTATTGACATGGTTGGCTAATCTAAACCATCTAACAGCCAAAAATAAAGCACTTGAGTCTAAATAACCTCATCTGCTCATATACATTGGTATAATTATCTTCCCATTGTGCAGAGAGAACCCATCTCAGAAGAGGAACATTTATGCTTTCCTGTTTTTATTTTCTTGGATGGATCAATGAGACCATGGAACTCTCAGGCAAGCATGAAAAATAAAGCCCTACATAGTTCAGAAGCTTAGCCATTAAAAGTGATTTTCACAAGCTCGGATAATCTAATGTCATAATAAAACGGAATATAGTTAAGAGGGAAATTGAATTCATCTTTCAAAAAGACTCTATAAGTTATTCCTAGCACTCACCAGGCTCCCTGGGATCAATAACAGCAAACTCCCTGCTCTCTCCTCGTGGAATAGACTTATTTAAACCAGTTATGATTCTGGGAAAATGGAACATGGTGCTGCTTTGACCATGTCACTTGGGATTTTGAAAAATAATTTAATATGATGAAATTCACATAACATAAAATTAGCTGTTTTAAAGTAAACATTTCAGTGGTATTTAGCACATTCACAATGGTTACAAAATATTTTAATCACTCCAAATAAAGCCCCATGCGCATTGAGCAGTTTCTGTTACCTCTTCCCCGCAGCCTCTGGAAACTGCCAATTTACATTCTTTGTCTCTATGGATTTATTTATTCTGAATATTTTATATATATTTGTGATCTTTTGCATCTGGCTTCTTTAAGCATAGTATTTTGGAGGCACATTCACCTTACAGCGTGTTTCAGAACTTCATTCCATTTTATGAATGAACAATATTCCATTGTATGTATATACTGAAATGTGTTTATTCATCTGTTGATGGACATTTGGGCTGTTCCCATATTTTGGTTATTATGAATACTACTGCTATGAATATGCATGTGCATATACTTGTTTGAATACCTGTTTCTACTTATTTGGGATATATATCTAGGAGTGGAATTCTGGAGTCACATTTATCACTCAATTTTGCTCGCTGGTGATTCTGGGGGCTGTGGCATAGATAGCCAGATGAATAGGCCCTGGCTACAGTTCACACTACTCTTCTAATAGCTGCCCATTCCGAGCAGAATCAAAAGCACTTGGACACGACAAAGATTCTTAACATATAACTATACTCAAGATCATTTAAGAATGTTTCCTTTTTCAGTTCAAATGTATATACCAATTAAAAATAAAATATATATAGCAGGTGTATTTTATAAAAATAAACAAACAGCATAGTCTATAATTATTTTCTGACCCTGGAGTACAGGTGTTCAAAGAGAGAAAGAAAAAATAAAGATATGAACAAAGTAGAAAAAGAAAATAAAAAAACCTAGACAACCATGAATCCACAGGGTAATTTGAAAAGTAGACCAACATTTTGTTATGATACAAACTTCAAACTACCTTACTCGTCCAAATATAATGCATACTGAGTACTTTATTGATATTTCCTCTTGTATGCTATTACACTATGGAAAATAATGAAACAGTTATCAAAAATACTCTACATGTCATAAAATTTTATGTCCTATTTAAATCTAAGAAAAGAATGCCAATAAACCTTGATTAAATGCTTGCCCACAGCTGAATAAGATATCAACAGACAGTATGTAGCAAATTTAGTGGAACTCATATGCTTTTAATTCCATTTTTAAAATCTAAATATTATGTCCTCAAAAGCAAATAGCCCCTGGCCACTTCTGGATTGAGACCCTAACCAGCTAAGGAAATGTTTATATTCAGAACCAATAAAATATGGAACAAAAGCTAAGGGCAAAACAGAAGCTATGTACGACATCCTAATATTGCCAACAACACCATTAATGTCTTTGCGTGCTAATTTCAGAATTGGAAGCATATTTGTCTATTTAGCTTACACATATAGGAAAATACGTAAGGAAACTTGATGTCAAATATTATAACAACAAAAACAACATTAACAACTGCAATAAAATAACAATAGCATCTGATATTTGGGAAAGCTTGGAGTGGACTAAACTCTAGCTAACCACATCACATGCAGTATTTCACTGAATATTCATATTAATATCATTAGTTTGGCACTATTGTTACACCTGAGGCATGAAGAAGTTAAAAAACTTTCTCAAAGTTAAAAAATGTCTTTGCAAAGACATATACCACACACACACACACACACACACACAAAACTTTCTCAAAGTTTTTTCCTTACACAGCCAGTGTCTGAGCTGGATTTGGAAAGCAGATCTGCAATATGTAATAAGCTCAGTTCTTATCCATTAGGGGTTGTGTTGCTTTCTGGTTCATATCTCACATGTATCTTTCTCTTTACATTACTTTTAGATAATGCCAAACCATGAATAAGGGACTCTACACAATTCATTGTCAGCTCATCAGTAGATCTAGCACTGGGGGAGCAAGCCCAGAAGAGTGGGCACCTTGATTATTTTGGAACTGCATCATGACATGGGGTGGAATTGAACAATGCTTTTCCAACATAGAAAAGATAAGTAGATGAAAGAGAGTTCAGAATGAAAAGATGGGAAGAAGTGATAGAATACAAGGCCACATAAGTAAAGACTCAAGTAGGGAGATTCAGCAAAAACTGTGCAATGTATGATGAGCTAAATTACACAAACACAGGCAAAAAATATAATAATGATGTAAAGATGCTCACAAAGTGAAAAACAATGAAGTTCTAAGAACTGATAGAAGTAAAGAAAGAGAACATAGAGCAAAGGCTAAAATGAACATGGGAGGAAAACCCAAAAGAGACATTAAAATATTTCCAAATAAACATGATTACAAAGGCCAGGAATTAGCTAAAATTGCATCCATGTGGCAGGTGAGCTGTTTGTTTCAGAAGACTAACTGGGTAGCTATACAAAGCTCTTCAACATACAATAATATAATAATAGTAGCTAACAATTTGATCACCTAGGATGTACCCAGAAACATACTGTTATGTTCTACAAGTATTAGCTTATTTAACCCTCAAAGCATTAATATCAGTAAACACATGCATAGTACTTGGTAGATGTCAGTTTCTGCCCCAAGTAAATAACCTATATTAATTCACAATAGTCCTATGTGGGAACCATCTTTATTAATAAAGGCACTGTGTCTTGGATAAGTTAAATATTTTGTGTAGGAACAAACACAAGTAAATGGTGGAGCTTGAATTTGGACATGGACAACCTAGTCAGAGTATGTTTCTTAATCATGATGCTCTACTGATACTCAAGTGCTCTATTCTCTCTCAGGACAATTTATGTACCTGGCTACAGAAGGCTCAATCCACTGGAAAGTCTGTGAAGTGTAAGTATGATCACACCTTTAGTACATGAATTCCGTACTAGGTGTTACTCAAGGTGAGAAGACGTGAAAAAGCAGAAACAGACTCTATGATTTAGGAGAAAACTGCAGTTGCTCAAAAACAGCAAATCGAGCAAAACTCTAACAAAACGTCTTAGTGGTTGTGTTAATTCATTCTCACACTGTTATAAAGAACGACCTGGGTAATTTATAAAGAAAAGAGGTTAAATTGGCTCATGGTTCCACAGGCTATACAGGAAGCATGGCTGGAAAGGCCTCAGGAAACTTACATCATTGGCAGAAAGGGGGAGCAGTCACACCTTACAGGGCCGAGTTAGGAGGAAGCGGGGGTGGGGGGATACTGCACACTTTTGAACAACCATATCACATGAGCACTCACAGTCAAGAGAATAGCAAGGGGGATATCCGCCTCCATGTTCCAGTCACCTCCCATCAGGCCCCTCCTCCCAATATTCGAGATTACAATTCAACATGAGATTTGGGTAGAGTCACAAATCCAAACCACGTCAGTGCTGAAATGTTACATTGAGGGGGTCCAGTCACACATTCCAGGAGGAAGCAATCACTATTTTATATTTGTGTAAAGAGTCTGAAAATTACTATAACTAAAGTGCAGGGAAAAAAACGTTGTTTTTTGTTGTTGTTGTTCCTAAAAATAACGCCAACTTGTTGATAAGCCTTTCAGCTTGGTAGTCAGGGTGGATGAGAACAGGGTAAGAAGGTATCCATTTAAAGTAACTTAGCACTGGAGGGTAAAACTTGATATTTCAGAGTTAACTCAATCTCAGGTTTTTAATTCTCCTCTGTCTCTTTTCTCATTTTCTCTGGGCAGCAGCCAAGGGTCAGAGAAACATGTATGTAACAATGTTGGACATGTTGTATGAATTTTGCTGGTTTTCCAACTGAGCTATTGCCATCAAATTGGTCTTTGTGTATTATTACCTAGTCTTGAAAGTGCACCTGCAGCCACTGTGAATTTCTAGGGTCCATGACACAGTTTTCCTATCTTCTGGTCCACATACTTCACAGCCACCTACACCTGACTTCAAGCCAGTTCTAGTTTCCTGGAGCAGTTAACATTTCCACAGCCCACACAGGGGCATTCTGGAATTTCAGGACTATCCCCACATGATGAACAGGCCTGGGGAGACCTGGTTTAGAGGGTGGGTAGCAGTTAGCTCAGGCCCACTCTGTGCCTAAACACAGGGAACCATTTTCTCTGCTTTCAGTTTCCTTTTAACCTATCTGAAATTTCCATAGTTGTCATTTCCTCAGCCCAGCATTTCATCCACAGAATGAGAGGGGCCAGGGACTCTCACCATCGACTATCTTCTCCACATCCTCCCCAGGCTCCTCCTTGCTGACCCAGGAAGCCAGCAATGTGGGATCCAGGCTTAAGCTAACACTCTACACTCTAGTCCTTTGGCCTTCCTTTTTGATATCTGAAGGGAGCTATGTGGGATTTATAAAGCACTGTTCTATATGCCTGGCTCTTGCATATGAATTATCAACTTTCAGAATTATTGTCTGATGTGAGCTCCATTTTGTGGCACTAACTCTTTTCTGTATGTTTGTATCTGAGGTATAATTATTCCAATTTTTCCAGTGCATGCCTCAGAAATCAACAAGGGGAGGGTTTCTTGCCCACGAAGGTGTACAAGAAGAAAGCAGACTGCAGCATCTCAAAATATGATCTGATGACATCTACTTAATGTGGAAACCTTGTTTCTCATGAGAGTTTTGCAGAAAACCTCTGTATAATTTTCAAAAGATGAATCCAGAATAAAATAATAAAATGAATAAGTGACCTCTGTAATGTAGAAAATGCTTCTTCAAAAGGAAAATATTGGAGCAAATAAACAGTGCATTATAATGGACAGAATAGTTGATGAGTAGTTGGGACGTCTAGATTTCAGTTCTGCTTTTGACACTTACCAAAATGTGACACTGGAAAATTATTAAGCTTATTAGGCCTAAGATACCTGCCATAAGTGGAGGGAAGGGCAGTACTAACATTTCTGAGTATACTGTTGGGTTTGATGATGGATCAAAGAGGGTAATAGAAAATAATATTTAGAAAATTGCAAGCACTATTTATACATAATGTGGTTTTCTTATTATTGGTAAAAATGGGGATAAAGGACATTCCAAATAGAAAAATGATTTGAGTTAAATATACTATGTCTCTTCTCCATCCTAATTTTGTCTTAGCTAGAAAAGTACAAGAGGAACTGAAAGGATTATAAAGTCCGAAATACGATTACTCATTTCATTTAGCTGTCTAGCTAGCTCTGCAGAAAAGAATCTGGACCAGCTTCAATATGAGGTATACCTTTACAAAGTACTTCAAGTTATCTAGAAGTTTCTTAAATAGTTGAATAATCAAAACTTTTAAGTTAGATTGGGTAAGTCAACAGAGTAAATTGGTAACACATCACTAAAGAATAATCATTTATCTCTGTAATTAACCTTCAGAAACATAACTTTAATGTCTATACATGGGAAAAGTATGGTAATTTATTTAACTACCTCACTATAATTGCACAATTAAGATGTTTTCAATTTCTCTGTGATAAATAACACCCCAAAAATATTCTTGACCATAACACGTTGATTACTTTCCTAAGAATAGATTTCTTGAAATGGAAAAACAAGATCAAAAAACATAAACTTCATTAAGGTTCTTAGTAGAAAAAGTTGCCTATTTGCTTTTTTTCCATTATTTATCATCACACATAGCTTTTTAATGTACATTCAATAAAATTCACTCTTTGTAGTTGTATAGTTCTGTGGTTACTGGCAAATGCACAGTCTTGTATCCATCATCAAAATCACGAGGCAGGACAGTTCTATCACCACTAAAAAGTTCCCTTGTGGGGTCCCCCTGTAGTCAATCCCTCCCCATCAGTTCTAATTTTTTTTTTTTTCTGAGACAGAGCCTAGCTCTGTCGCCCAGGCTGGAGTGCAGTGGCAGGATCTCGGCTCACTGCAAGCTCCACCTCCTGGGTTCACGCCATTCTCCTGCCTCAGCCTCCTGACTGGCTGGGACTACAGGTGGCCGCCACCACACCTGGTTAATTTTTGTATTTTTAGTAGAGACGGGGTTTCACCGTGGTCTCAACCTCCTGACCTCGTGATCTGCCTGCCTCGGCCTCCCAAAGTGCTGGGATTACAGGCGTGAGCCAGTACTAACTTTTGGGAACAACTGAGAAGGCATTGTCCCTATAGTTTTGCTTCCCTCCTCCTCCAGAATGTCATATATATAAAAAGTGATACAATCTGTATCCTTTGAGGTCTTACTTCTTTCACATAGCAAAGTGCAATTTAGGTTCATCCATGTTACTGTCTCTATGAATTAGTCATTCTTTTTTGTTGCTGAATAGCGTTGCATTTTACGGATATAGCAGGTTTTGTTTATCCATTCTCCTGATTAAAGACTTTTGAGTTGTTTCCAGGTTTTGGCGATTATGAATAAAGCTGCTATGCAAGATTACTACGTTTTCATTTCTCTTGGGTAAATAATTAAGGGTGAAATTGCTGAATCATATGGCAAGTGTAGATGTTATAAGACACTGCCAAACTGTTCTCCAAAGTGGCTGCACTCTTTTGCCTTCCCATGAGCAATGTTTGAGAGTTCTACATTGCTCTAACTGTTCTACACCCTTAATAGCACTTGGTGTAACCACTTTCTGTTCTTTATTGAATTGTTGTCATTCTTATAGGTGTGTAGTGTTATTAAACTGTATTTTTAATTTGCATTTTCCTATTGACTAATGATGCATCTTTTCATGTGCTTATTTGCCATCTGTATATCTTTGGTGAAGAGTCCTTTCAAATCTTTGGCTTATTATTTTAATTGAGTTTTTTTTATTGTTGAGTTTTGTAAGTTCCTTATACATGCTAGAAAGAAATTATTTGTCACACAAGTGATTTGAAAATGTCTTTTTACAGTCTTTTTTTTTTTCCATTTTCTTAACAGTGTCTTCTGCAGAGAAAAAGTTTTAATTTTGCTGAAGTCATCTTATTAACTTTTTCCTGTATAGATTGTGCTTTGGTGCTGTATTCAGTTTGTATTTAAAAATACAAATTTTCTGGAAGGAACAGAAAACACATTGCTCTATGCACACACACAAAAAAAGAGAGTTGAAACTTCTAAATTAGGACCTATAATTTTATAATTTTGGATAGAGTGAATTCTCCAACCAGTGTGTCCTAGTATACAACACCAACACTAATTTTAACCTACAGTTCTATAGCACAATTTTTCCATAGTGAATGTTTACTGAAGTAACAACTGAGAGTCCAGCACTATAACATCCTGTCAACCTATATGATGCAATGAAAATTACCTTGTGGCTAAAACATTATTTAGTATCCATTTAGTATAATGCACCATGATGAAGGTGAGACTTGTCTTTTATAACATTGCACAAATATCTGGCACAATGTCAGCCACATAGCAGGTCTCAATAAATTTTGGATGAAGAAGTAAATGAGAAGAGAAAGATGTTTACTCTACTTAATGTATAAGCAATCTTTTGCTTTTACAGTATTTGCTCCTAATAGTTTTTATGATATAATTGTGATAGTAACATATTGAAAGTTACAGACCATGGCAAACCATTTTCACTCTAACACATTTTTCAGCTCAGGCCTCTAGGAAGCTTGACTTTGAATAAAGTATGTGAAAAGCAAGATGAGCTTGCCTTTTCTTGAGTTAGTTGGTAACCTCTTCTGTTTTTGTCTGAATTATATGCCTGCTATTACAGAAACCATGATATTGCCAGTTCTTGTCTTTGGATCCCGTACATTTTGGAATTTATGAAAAATTTGTAGAGCTCATCAACGTCTAAGAATTCTTGTACTGGGGAAAAAAATCTACAGAAACAGAACAGTTTAAGGCAGGCAAATATCACTGACTGTGTAATTCTCAGAGGATAACCACAGTGTTTCCCTTTAAAAGGCATTCTTGATGTCTTTTCCCACGCCTGATTCCCTGGCTATTAAACTGTTCCTATTCAATTTTGCAGAACATGGCAGGGGTCTAATGACTAGTTTGTACTATATTGAAGAAGCATAATAAAACAACAAACCACACAACTACATTGAAAGTTTGCAGTGGTGAACTAGGGGAGAATCATGCTGTATATTTTTCTCATCAAAATCTTGCAAACTAATTAAGACCTTAAAATAATGAATGTATCCCACTTTTCTATTTTTTTTTCACGAACTCAGTTGAGATACAGTATTACAATACCACAGACAAGGCAGCATAGAAGCTAATACTTAGAAGAGGTTTCTCACTCATCAGAATTTTTTGTGCTCCAAACAGAAAACAGAGAGCCGTTAAAAGTTTAGTTCAGTCTTTAGTAAAACCAGCCAGCTGTTAAAAAATAAGATCTTCACGTGAATATTAGAAAGATAACAATCCGAAAAACAGAATGGGGAAAGAATAAATACTGAAGGCATAATCCCAAAGTTCTTACTCAAGCCAAGCTGACATCAGTTGGAAATTTATGTAAATAATAACATCTACATTAATGATATGCATATATCATGAATATATAGATTTCTACTGTAATTGTCTTTTATACAGTATACTTTTCTAGTATTGTCTTAAGACTGACATTAATGCCTTTATGCAATTGAGTGAATTCTAAAGAAGAATAAACCCTGCTTTGTCTATCTTCCCCAAACTCATCTACCAGTTATTACAAGAATCAATTTGGCACTGCCATGTTGCTAGACAATCTCTAATAATTCAGAAAGAAACCACACTTTCACTTAAGATATAGTTAAATATAAATAAAATATATGCTGAGATATTTCAAAACACAAGGAATGAACTTAAGCAAATGTTTCAAAAATCCAAACATCACTTTATATCATTGTCAAATTCTCCTCAACACTTCGGAACAATAATAGTGACATTTAAGGCAAGTTGTATGCTCAGAGTAAAAAAAGATGAAGAATATAGACATTTGAAATACATGTATTCCTTTTTCCTCTGCATTAAAATAAAAAAGAAACATGTCCATGAAATAAGTATTATTTTATTAGATGTCTACTTAAGAGGTCAAATTGTAATTATATCATTAATAATTATATTGACAATTATTGCCTGCAAGGCATAGTTTATTTGGAAGCAATTTGGAAACATTAGATATTTCTGACCACTTATCTTATTCTAACTGGCCTACTGATTAAAAGAATAATTTTCTAATTTTTCTAGGCAGTTAAACTGCACTTATTAGGTTATTTGTACACAGGCATTTCTTCCTGAGACATAACAAATGGAGGGAAACAGCTGCTCAGTAAATTCAGGGTTGCATAATGTCTTAAGTCTTTAACCCATTATATCATCTCCTTGGCCGGAGAAAATGATGTATCTTATGTATTTCTGAATCCCCACTTCTTAGAACAGTACTTGGCTCATAGTAAGTAGTCAATAAATGCTAATTGAACTGAAATGAGCATAATTGAGCTGAACAGATGTTTTAGCATCTGAGATGTTTTTGGTTTCCACAGAGCTAACACAAACTGAGGAAATTTTTAAATGACTAGAAATGTATCAACATCAATATATTTGATCAAGGTTCTACTGCTATGAATACTGGTAAAGGCACTGATTTACACGCAGATAGACCTGGGTTTGAATTCTAGCCTGCCATTCTAAGTTGGGTGTCTCTAAGTCAGTTATTTCATCTCTAAGTTTGCACTGGCTTCTTCACCTAAATATGTACATAATGATTACTGTCAATACATCACAGGAATTACATCATAATTAAATGAGGTAAGATTAAAGTAACAGGTACACAGTAAGTGTTCACTATGTGTTGTTAATAATAATGACATATGTCTACCAATCTCTATTAATGGCTTTAGATTTTTCCATAAGTTCCTTGCAGATACAGTCAAGTCTGTAAAAACTATGCCAACATAGGAAGAAAGTATGGAACAGTGTCAAAAATAATGGACATATGAAAAGGCATTTATGCAAAGCTTTGCAAGGCACCATCTGATTGTCAGTATGCTTGCTTTGGCAGTGGATTTACCTGACCAGTACTCTTATTTTGCTTTTGCTTGGGGTAATATCCATCAGTATACAATTCCTCAGGGGGAGTGTTGAGAAACAATTCTGGATGGAAGGATGACCATGTCAAAAGGAAAATTTTGCAAAAGGGGCTCTCATTTAGGTAAGAAAAAATGAATAAAAGTGCCAAGAGAGAAGAGAGTTGAATAATCACAAAAGAGTTAAATCCGCATTACATATATCTCTTGGAAGATACAGGAACAAACTTGCCCATAGACAACTAGGCAGCTAACCTAGAGAGTGATATTTGAGCATCCTTAAAACTATGAGCACTGGCATTGGCAGCCGGAGCCTATGACGTATCACTGTGCTTACAGATCTGGCCTCATGTGACTTATTCAAGTTTGTGGAGATCAGCCATAACTCAGGAAACCACATTTTCTTTCGCTGTGAAATTTCACAAACTATGAAAGTTTAATCATCAACCCATTTTGTACATCCGGCCAAAGATGAGCTGACTTACGGATCTTTGCCGAGCATGCCAAATCCATCCTTGGACATCTGGACACCATGGGGCACCCGTTGCAGATTCAGAAGTAATCATACAGTGTTTACTGCCAGGCAGTGACAGAATCCCTATAATTTCAGCAACAGGAAAAGGGACTCTCTTCCATTTCTCTTATTCATCAGTGTACCTAAAATCTCAAGCCTGTCAAAACTAATTTCAATCCACTCTTCCAAATGTAGATAAAGAGATGGAAGAAGAGCGTGTGTGATAAATTTTCCTGAAAATAAGGAAAGCCCCAGAGTTAGAGAATGCAATGTTGTTTCTCTGACTTAGAAAATATTCTTCAATTTTCTTCACTATTCAGTTATTATAATGCAGCGGGTGGGGGGCAGGGATACCCTGACAACTGCTTTCGGCAGAATTTTTATACTTATGTGTGCAAAGGAGTAAGTATGTAAACAGAAAAATATTAAAACTTTCAGTGTTAATCTATATTTTAAAACACAAGCATATCTTGACAAACTTTCAAATACAGAATGCATGAAATTCATAAAATATATATGAGCATGACTGCAATACTGTTTCTAATTTATTTCCCCCCTCAACAAAATTCTGCCTTTGAATTCTTATTTATTATGCCTTTTATTCAATTGAGTACCCAGGCAGAAAATACAATAAAGCTTTGCTAATTTCATAAAATATTGAAACACTGACACTGCAAATAGAATTTCACTATCTTTATGTACTTCTGGGCCTATCACATAGCTTAATCTAAAAACCTATTTAAGGAATGCATAATTTCCTAGGCCTTATTCTGATGAATTGCTTTCAGTATCTTAGAGAAGAAATATTCAAAATTTGGAAAAAACATTTCCACTTATTCAAAGTAGTCAAAGAGCTAATTCACAAAGATTAAGAGAATAAAGAATATAACAAACTTGGCCAATGTCTTAACATAATCCTTGCAAAATGTGTCTCTGGCCCTCTTGCAAGCTTTAAAGATGAGTTCAAGTGGTCTTCCAAGAAAATAAGACTATTACTAGGTGGTCTCTTTGTTCGGTCATCATTTTAAAACGTACTATAGTGTCTTAACTTCCTGATCAACAGGTTTCCTCCCATGACTGAGGGCATACAGAGCTCTCCAGGCCAGCATGCTCCTTTTTGCATTTCAGAATGACTTATTTCAAATGACTCCTCCCCTAGGGAGAATTGATTATCACAGTTTTAGAACTCATATAACCTGTTGGGAATCTGCAGCTTTTGTAGAATAGGATGAGAAAAGTTTCTGTTAAAATGCTTATATTCTGGATATTAGCCCTAATATCCAGAATCTACAAGGAACTTAAACAAATTTACAAGAAACAAACAAACAACCCCATCAAAAAGTAGGCAAAGGATATGAACAAACATTTCTCAAAAGAAAACATTTGTGTGGCCAACAAACATGAAAAAAAGCTCATCATCACTGGTCGTTAGAGAAATGCAAATCAAAACCACAATGAGATACCATCTCATGCTAGTTAGAATGGTGATCAATAAAAAGTCAGGAAACAACAGGTGCTGGAGAGGATATGGAGAAATAGAAATGCTTTTACACTGTTGGTGGGAGTATAAATTAGTTCAACCATTGTGGAAGACAGTGTAGGGATTCCTCAAGGATCTAGAACCAGAAATACCATTTGACGCAGCCATCCCATTACTGCGTATATACCCAAAGGATTATAAATCATTCTACTATAAAGACATATGCACATGTATGTTTATTGCAGCACTATTCACAATAGCAAAGACTTGGAACCAATGCAAATGCCCATCAGCGATAGACTGGATAAAGAAAATGTGGCACATATACAACATAGAAGACTATGCAGCCATAAAAAAAGGATGCGCTCATGACCTTTGCAGGGACATGGATTAAGCTGGAAACCATCTTTCTCAGCAAACTAACACAGGAACAGAAAACCAAACACCACATGTTCTCACTTGTAAGTGGGAGTTGAACAATGAGAAAACGTGGACACAGGGAGGGGAACATCACACACCAGGGCCTGTCAGGGGTGGGGGGCTAGGGGAGGGATAGCATTAGGAGAAATACCTAATACAGATGATGGGGTGATGGGTGCAGCAAACCACCATGGCATGTGTATACCTATGTAACAAACCTGCACGTTCTGCACATGTATCCCAGAACTTAAAGTATAATCAAGAAAAATACTTGCCTTTCTCTCTACTTTCTACCAAAGGTATGCCTTTTATGATTTGTATATTTATTACATACCATGCTAGAGATGCTTATTAGAGTTAATGTTGTTATTTTAATAGTTCAATTTCCACTTGTTCAAAGGTATCTGATGTCAGCAACTTGGTGTTGTAAACATAAGGAAGATGGTAGACAGAAGGAAAATCCAGGTAAAAGTACATAAATTGGCATGGTGACAATATTAAATGCTTTTTATTTCCCAGAAAGAAAAACAAGGTATATGAGAAAAACATATATACTGCCATTAACACAAAAATGAACAGAGTTATTATCTAGAATCAAAGCCTTCAACTTATTAGTTTATTTCTTTTCCTCCCACCTGAAACACACTGGCATGAAAAATCAATCTCAGAACAAAATTTATTACCATTATTATTATTAAATGAGATGCTGAATTTTACCTATGGCTTCATGGCTTCTGAACATGAGAACTCTATCCTAACACAGTAAGTAGATTCTAAACATTTCAAGTTTATAAGATAGAGAGTCATATCATTACGGGGCTAACGAAACAGCTGGGGTGATCCTGATAGCTCAGTGTTCCAGGATCTGGCTCTGTGAGCCAACTCTACCTGCCATTTGTCACCACCCAGTAGCCATTATCTATTTTGATTTAAACAAGGATGGAAATAATTCTGGTGCTAAAGCTGGCTGAGATTTCAAGCACCATGATCGAGATTTCAAAATAGGTTTATTGAAATCTGTTTTGGCAGCCCAACCCAACAGGGAGAATACTAGGGATAAGGGGATCAATTCTCTGCCTTGCCACTTAATTTTATTTTACTATGAATTAATAATCTTATATATCATGTATCATTATATATGATTAGCCACATATATAAATTGTATATACCGTATCATACTATTAAATAAATTATATAGAATATATATAGCATATTATAATACAAATAACATATGACCTAATGTATGTAATAATATATTATAATATATAATCTATATATTATGCAGGTTAGTTAATACTAATGAATATAGTACATATTATAACATATATAGTATTATATATTATAAATATATATAACATTTTATTAGATATAATTATCTGCTACTAATAAAATGTGCAAATGGAGGGAGAAAGTTGGAGATACATAACAGCAGATATATAGAATATGTGTCAGATACCTACCTGATATCTAGCTAGCTAGCTACCTAACGATGAAATATAAATTTTAAAAGCCACAGAAAATGTTGAGACCAAAGGGTACATGGTTGTGTGCTCCCAATATATTAATATTCTTTACTGTATTTCAAATGACTTTACAGCTTCCTTCAAATTTAGGCTTACAAAAATATTACACACCTGATAATGTTTCTGTATAACCGTTTTTTTTTTTTTTTTTAGCATACAGACATCAGCTTATGCAATTTAGAACAATTTTTGTTGTGGCAGATGCCATAAATCTGGGCCTGAATTGAATAACATTCCTGTCCTTGAACTTTTATCCAGTATCAACTGTCGAGGAAAGTATTCTAGTTCTACTTTGATTCCTGATCCATAATTTTACACCATTTGTGGTTCGTTCCTTACCCTTCTCTTTATAGCATCTTGGTTTTGTCCTGGAGCCATCCTCAAGACTCAGTGCATGTTTTCACATATTAAAGAGCCTCAGCCTCATCTTAAAAATCTTATATTTTCATAGCCGACGATGGATTGCCTTAAGCAGTGAATTTCTGAACTATAAGTCATAGGACAAAAATGATATTTTTTTGTATGCACTAAAATAATGCTTTAGAGATGAGGCCTACCTTCGAGCATTTAGTATTACCATCTCAGCTCTCAATACATTCCATTTTGAAAGCCAGTTAGTCCCAATTCAGACAATGTTTTAATTTGCTTTAAAATTATTCTACATGCTATTTCTCTTGGACGCATTTTCAATTACCCAGTTTGACAAAAATCTTCACATATCAAATTAGGCTTTGAATAATTTTCAAGCATTCCCAAATCTTGTCAATATTCTAAAGAGTTTTCTGATGAAGGCTTTTCATAATTCTGATAGAATAACTTACTGTGTACCATTGAGATAAGTTCTGAAATGATTGTGAAGACATGGAATTTGAGAATAAAATTAAGAAAGAGCTCACTCATTACAAAATGAATTTAGGAGAAACCACCTATGAAACTATGATATCTGCCAAAAACAAACAAAAAGTAAAAACTGACCAGAATCAAATGTAAGTGAAGCCAAAGGTAGTGAATTCAAAAGTAACATAGTTTTACATAAAATGTAGCATCTAAAAATATATAATACAATAAATATCTAATAAAATTTTTGACTTTGTGAGGTTATATTAGA